>NC_133791.1:5640557-5742820 GCF_003597395.2 Chelonoidis abingdonii
GAATGATGACCCAAGCAGGAGCTCAGTGACAACAGACCATGTGTTTATCACTGTAAGAGGAGGACAGGAGCAGCTCCCCTCCTGCTTCTGGTGCGGCTGATTTCCCTCCGTCCCCCTCCTCCCAGGGTCACTTGCTAAGTCAGGGCTCCTTCCCCCCTGGATGGAACTACACCCTTTAGGGACTGTCTGTGGACGTGCCACACACAGACCCAGCCAGCACCATATCTCTGTTACAATAGTAGACCCAAACGAGGGAGAGGGGGAGCTCTCCAACACTGCACTCAAATATTGTCTCTCCTCCCAGAAGCTTATCCGTGGCTAGTGGTTTTGCTTTGGCTCCGTGCAGGAATAATAACAGAACTTCCTCTGACTCCTTGGGGACTCTGCAGGTGACCTGCTCATGTTCCTCCTCCACTCGATGCTAATAGGCACTGTTGCTTATTTTGCCAGATATATCTCCCCCCTCCCCCAAAAAAGAAGAGCCAAAGGAAGGTAGTGCCCAGGAAAGTTAGCAGCTCATTTACTCTTTAAACATTACAAGACAATAAACCTTAATTGTCTCATCACATTTGAAAGTGTTATGTCAGTGGGTTGGTTTTTTAAGGAAGTATTTCTGTTCCAGGAAATGATCCCAGAAAAAGCCACTTTCTTGGAAAGTGGAAAAGGTAAGATGAGCCAGCCCATATGATAAGCATTCCCTGGGGTGGACCTATTCCTGGTCTGTGCTGGTGTAAATGAGATCACCATCAGCCCTGGTTCTGATATAAGGAAATGCTGCAGAGGGGTCAAATGAAGAGTGATTCCCTAACCCCAAAACCTCAGTAGGTGGGCTCTCATTACCAGAGAAAAGGGGATGGTTTGGATCTAGGCCACATTTTCTGCAAGCTCCCAGGGTTCAGGACGGTTCAGCTCAGTGTTATTAGTACTATTGTTTATTCATATTAGAGGAGGGCCTAGGAACTCTGACCAAGGATCCCCCACTGTGCTAGGTGCTGTACAAACGAGTAACAAGTGAGACAGTTCCTGCCCCAGAGAGCTTATAATTTCAGTCCATCTCTGGCTGATACCTGGGAAAATGGAGGTTATAGAATAATGGCAGATAGAAAGGTCTGGGGCCAGGAGCGGATTTACCATGAAACAAACCGTGCAGTGGCACGAGGCCCGCAATGACGGTCCCCCCCAAAATGCAAGACAAATATCTGACAGCCTGCCTCTGAGTCCCAGCCTCCAAATATGGCATATCTGAGCCTTTTGGGCATCTTTATCTTGTGCCTCCTTTCTCTTTCACATGTGCCCATCACTTTAATATCTGGGCACCAGCAAAATGACATAGAACTTCAATCTTTCAGCAGGACTATGTTCTTCTACCACTGTTTTCTATCTAAGTACTTATGTTACCCTCATCACCAAAATAACTGCGCATCTTACCCAGGCAACACCCCTGGGAGGTAGCAAATACTGTCCCCATTGTACAAATAGCAGCACAGGGTAGATAGATTAAGTAATTTACCCATTATCCCCTGGTGAAATCAAGATTTGAGCTGATTACCTGAGTTTGCATGTAGTGCCTGAATCACAAAACCATCCTTATGCCCTGGACTAGCCTTGTTATTTAGGGGTGTTATATATAATTCTGTGATTGCTTTGTGCCTAGAACTGTTCCTAATGTCTGGGTACCTTCTTTTTGCCCACCATGCCTTTCTGAGCCTGACCTTTTAAATCTGACAGAGCTAAGCTGCTGTAGCCCTAAAGTGACTATTTAAAAGTTGTCTGCTGCTGCTCCTCTGCCATATCTAGTAACTCCTGTTTTGATTTCCCTGTCTTATTCTAGAGGAGAAGGCACATTCCCACAATGCTGCTGGGAATGCTGGGATTTGTCCTGCAAACTGTTTATCTCAAGCACTGGAGTAGCTCGCATTGTTTATCTTGTGATGTTTATAGAGAGATGGCTTGGAAATTGGGCTAGAACTCTCATGCAAGCAGGTTTTCAGTGAGATTTTGGGTGCTTCTTGCTCCAAACTGGCCCAGGATGCCTTTCGGGTGGTATTTTTCTACTTATGCTTGCACTCTTGGTGCATGTCCTTTGCTGTGGAGCTAAATGGTGTAACAGCAAAACTTTCTCCTAGTGAGTGTGAAAGGAAATCCCAATAGTCTAGCCCTTCCTTATCTCCCCCATTTTACTCTTCATGCCTTCTTCACCTTTTGAGAATGTGATAACGCTGCCAAACAGACTTTAGCTGGATTGTTTACAAGGCATTTATTTTAAATTAGTGATGCTCAGGTGGGTGTAATCATAGCTGATTCCATGCTCAGACACAGCCATCCATTCACTGCACGTTGAAATGCAAGCCATCAGTCATCCATAATAGAACTTCATATATATTCCCATCTAAAGGGTATTTATGTGTATATCTATATCGATACAGTGTGTAGCCATATAAATGGCACACAGACACATCCAAGATGGGGAGATGTGTGTGTGTGTATAGATGAAGTTATGTATTATGAAAGTTTTGCTCTCAGATTATTTTTATTTTTCCACAAACAGGGAGTGAAGAGCTATTTTAACATTGAAAAACACGTAGAATTTTGAATTTTAGTCTGGTTTTGATACAAAGCTCAAAAAGGGGCCTTCGTTCAGAAAATAACTCAAATGCCATGACTCTGCTGTGAAAACAGAACCACCTTCTGGCTTTGCAATGCAAAAAGCATGAATGCTATGTTATTTCACATGTCCTTGTGAATTTTATGCACACATCTACTATATAGTCAGGCTTCTGTCTATAGTCCCATCCAAGAAAATGCCTTTCAAAGAAAACTGGGGTGTAATAGGGAAGACATCCAATCACTATCCACAGTGACAAAGAGTAAAATCACTTCAGATGTGTTTCAGGATCTTAAATATAGTTAACAATCCAATAGGAAAGCAGCATCTTGCCATTATGATGATGATGATGATGATATTGTTTGTTATTTGCATTGTAGCTCCTACAGGCTGTAGCGTGGAAGCAGGGCTGTGTTAGGTGCTGTAGATACACATAATAAAAACACAGTTCCTGCCCAAAAACATCTTACAGTTTAGTTTCTACAAATTAATTGGCCTGAGCTCAACCTGGTGTGTTCACATGGGGTTCCAGGTAGGTGTAGGGAGATGATGGGCAGATCCGTTTGCAAGATCTAGCCATTGGTATCTGATGAGAGAATGAACAAATGGAGCAGGGGAGGAGTATGGATGAAGAGTAGGACTGAAGGAATCCACTTTGCCATGCAGTTGTCAGAACGGTTCAAAGCTGTTCTAACCCTGTGTTCTCTCGAATGACTTTTAATTTATTACCCTGACTATAATTGCTGCAGGGATGCTAGAGGGCAGCTGTTTGCTGACCTCCTCTTACGATTCCCTTCATAGATAGGGGGTTGTTTGATTTGTTAATATAAATTAGGGAGGGACATTCACATCTTTGGATCCCAGGAGAGGCGGATTGGATTCAGGGGACTTGGCTTGGGCCCATCTCTGGTGTGATCTTAAACCAATAACAAAGAAAGGGGGGGTAGTAAATGGGTCTGAGTGATTCTGGGAAACAAGAGCAGCTGGTGCGTTTAGAGGGTACGGTGCTCCGATAATTGGGCAAGGCTGGAAAGCAGGACATGTAATTGAGACACTGGAGAGGTAAACGTTCCAATGATGGGAACCACACGCTCGCGGGAGGTCTCTCCCCCTGAGCACAAGCTGCTTCTCAGCTCCTTCAAAACAAGACATCAAGCAGATGCCAGTTTCCATGGTGACAGTTACACTCCTGTGCTAATCCTGTGACCTCAGTGAATACACCAGGCCTAGTTTAAAAAAGAAAAAAGGCAGGAGTTGGGTCAGATGCCGGCATCCACTTGGGAGCTGCAAACTCTGCTCTTGTTTGACGGGAAGGAGCAGCTTTGAGCTCTGCTAGATGGCTGCTCCACAGCCTATGGGAAGTTGTCCCAGTCCCATCTGTGCGCCAGTCAGCCTCTGTTCTGGGGGAAGATAGTTGCCCTCAGAAAGCCCTCCCCACCAAACACTTCCCTGCTGAGTCCTAGGCAAGAAAACAGGTAGCTTTCTAAATAACTCACTTAGGGCTTCATCTGCAGCAACCTGAACTTTATGGGAACCTTTCCAGTGCCTTCAGTAGGCCTTGAATCAAGCCTTGAGAAGAGAATTTGATCCGTTCCATGAAGACTTAGGTAAAACTGCCATAGCAATAAAGCCCCAAGCCTAGCAGAAGAAAGTTACCTGGTTTTCATAAGAACCCAGATCGTGGCCTAGTTCAATCTGATAGATTCACCAGGTTTTACAAACCTTTCTGATGAACGTTAGCCATGTTTAAGGGGAATACCTTGCAGGAGGGGCAGATCCTGAGGGAATAGCCATTGTTTCATTGGAAAGCATGAGAAACTACACAGGTTTTGCTTTGAATTTTTAGGTTTGTTCACAACAGCTGTGGGAAACAACCCCTCTGATAACTGAACCCCATGCCTTTCGCCTGGATATGTAAAACAGCAAATGCAAACATCTCATTGCTGGGGAAATGAAAGAGGCTGATGTTCTATATTTCACTAGGTAACAGGTGGGGTTCTTTAATGCAATTTGTACCCAAGCACAGAGAGGTTGTCAAGTGATGGAAAGGAAACTGATTCCTTTTAGCCCTGGGGCTTGGAAAAAGAAAGGCATGTGGGCTGAAATTTTCAAAAGTGGGGACTGATTTGGGTGTGTCCAACTTGAGAAACCTTGAGCCTGACTGTCAGGAGGTGCTGAGCCCATCCATCTCTCATTGATCTCAGCTGGCACTAGCCTGTGGGTATCCAGCACCTCAGAATGTCAGACCAAAGATATTGCAAGTTCAGGACCTCCCCAAATTAAAGGCATCTATATTGTAGCAGTGTTGCTATGATTCTGTCATGAGTCTTATGACAGTTATTGTTTTCCCTTAAAGCCCCAGCTCCTGGAGTCAAGTGGATATGTGATGCTATCAGCCTTCATCCTTAAAGAAAAAGTAAGTTTCTAGCCCTTCTGGCTGTTGAGAAAGCTTTAAAATATGACGATAGAGCACAATAAAGGCTCAAAAAGCAGGAGGCAAATAACAATCTCTTATTTTTACATAATCTCATTATTTTAAATCCAGTCTCATGCTTTTTGGTGAGCCTGACTCATGATTTTTGAACATTTGGGGTTGGCAATACTGTTGTAGGGGGTTTATAAAATGTGAGTTCTCATATCATCCAACAGAAGTGCAAATAAGTTAGGAAATCTGTGCACCTCCCAGTAAAGCAAAGGCTATATGGGTAGCAAACAAGGCCTGGAACAAACACTGGCGAAACAAAGGTTTTTCTCAAAATCAGTGTGTAAATTCAGAGGAGGAGGGGCTGAGCAGGGAGAGAACTCCTAGTAGTCAGAAAGCCTCAGGGCTGGTAGCCACACATGTGCATAAGAAGCTACAAGCACATGTGCCAGCCATACTGCTAGTGACCATGGGCCTAATCCAAAGCCACTGAAGTCATGGGTGTTAGTTCAGGCCTTGTCTGCTCCTGTGGGGCTTTCTGGGTGGGACCTAGAAAAGCAATCAGCATCTTCTTCCCTTTCTTTAAAAAGAACAGGCGTACTTGTGGCACCTTAGAGACTAACAAATTTATTTCAGCATGAGCTTTTGTGAGCTACAGCTCACTTTCTTGAATGCTGTAGCTCATGAAAGCTCATGCTGAAATAAATTTGTTAGTCTCTAAGGTGCCACAAGTACTCCTGTTCTTTTTGCAGATACAGACTAACACGGCTGCTACTCTGAAACCTTCCCTTTCTTCAGTTACTCAGAACTGGAGAGAGGTTGCTTTTGAACAAGTGAAACATATGGTTATCAGCAGGTGAGCGAGCATGTGCTAGCTGGGGATCCAGTCGAAAGGACTGGGGGGTGTTTGGCTTGAAGTCTGCTATCTGCCATACCTACCAGTGCAGGACTAGAGCAAGATGCTCTCGCTGCTACCCTAGATGAGAGCATTTCACTCAGTTGCTGCTGAACCGTTTTCAGCTCATTAGCTGAGCTTAAAGCCACTTGAGATGATTTGTTTCCCTGACACTCTTAGGTGTTGCTAGATCCATTTGGAATCATTATTAAGCAGGGTGAGGGGAATTCTGCTGTGCTTCTGCATCTGAGTCTCATAGGATGTCCCCATAGCCACCAGCTAAAAAATTTAGTACAGGAACAATATCATGGCAGTCAGTGCCTCAGCAGGCCCTGCCAGCCATTAGTCTTAGTGCTTGGAAAGGAAATAATTTGTTATCCACCTAGTGAATGGTTAAGCTGAGGCACAGAGAGGTTCAGTGAGATACCCAATAGTGATCCAGGAGCTGGGAATAGAGTCCCCAGGAGCTTAGAGAGAGGGGAGGGTCCTTGGACTGAGGCTCAGAAGATCTGGGTTGTATAGTACTTGCATCTCTGCCACAGGCTTATTGTGTAACCTTGGGCTGGTCCCATTAATGTCTCTGTGCCTTAGTTCACTGACTGTAAAAGAAGGGTGATAATGCAAACTCATCTCAAAGGTATGCAGTGAGGTAATTGCACAGTGTTCAGACTCTAGAATGATGAAGTTCACAGCGTGCCTGGACGGGGAGACTCCCATCTCCCTAGCTCTGCCCTCTGGACCTGCTGCCACAAACCCAGCAGGTTCCTTTACGCAGGAAAACCAGGTACAACCTTGTGGTTTGGCCAGGTCATGGTGATGAGCAAGGCATCGCTGCCCTAGCAAGCCTCGGCTATGGACTTAGTAGGGCAGCCCCACAGCAGAATGTGCTATTAACACCCCCAGGCTGCTCTCCAGGCGAAGGGAGAGAGAGTGGTGAAAGTAGAGTAGAGGAAACCTCTGAATCACTAAAGCAGCAAGCGCTGGCAGGGAACAACCGCTGCAAAGGAACCAACCTGCCAGAGTGAAAGGGGAAGACAAGGAAAAGGATTGACAGTGTCTGAGGCCTCCACAGAGAAATTAGACCAGTAATTAATTCAAATGACTCCTCACCTCTCCATGGTCTTGCCTGGAGAGGGGGAGAGATGCCTTGAATGTACTGACTCACTAGTAGCAATCCTTCCTACCAGGCAGCCCTTCCTTGCTTCTCCCCGAGTCCTTGCACATGCTGCAGACACTTTCTCATCCACTCTTTTCACTGGTGAAAGTAAGAACGGGATCAGCCTTCCCACCCCCCCCACCTCCCTTACCCCTTACTCTCCATCAGGGCAGGGGAGTGGTGTGTCCGTGAACCCACAAATAGCACTGTGATCTTGCACTCCCCACAGAGTGGTGTTGAGCCTGCAATTCCTGACCCATATTTCAGTTCCCTCATTCTACATGAGCCAGCATCTCACCCACGTTTAGAATACTCCTGGGGCCAGGCCTGAGGTACAGAGGTGAGCTCTGAACCCTCCCCACCAGAAACTCCCTGCAGGTAACCAAAGCTATCTTTGCATGGAGCCGTAACTGACTGTCACAACTTAAGGGCTTGCTCCTGCTCCCAGGACCTTGTGAGATGAGCCATTTCCTTGGTAAATCCACACACTACCACTGACTGAACATGCACCTGCTGGGTGTCATGGCTGGACTGCAGCCTGGGAGCTGGAGCAGCTGCACCTCAGACAGTGGGAGTGCTCAGAGAACCAGACCCAGGGGCTTTGTGTATTGAGGGCTATTTTCAGCTCGCAACTGCAGTGATACCAGCCATGTAGACAGTCTCTTTGCCAGAGCTAGAGGCCCTCTCTATCAGCTGCCCCCTTTATCAGGCCAACCCACATCTCAGGCTGTGCAGGCCACACCCTGAGCATTGCGTAGGTAAAGGGCCAGACTGCAGCATAGAGTTTGTGGGGAACAATATGGAGCCAACCCACCCTGGCGCACAGAGTTGAAGTGCATGGGCTGCCCTCTCCACTGGATAGCACAGAGAATAGTGCAGCAAAGTGCTCACTACCAAAATGAAAGGAGTGCCCAGCTGGACCCACGTAGACCTAAACCACATCTTACTGAAACCCCATGAACTTCATGAGCCTGAGACATGATTCTTCTCTGATGCTGTTGTGAATCAGGAGTAATGCTAGTGAGTCCCACTAGTACAAAGCCAGTGGGAGTTCAAGAAGAAGGAGGCCTATTAAGTTTACACTGGTGCCGTGAGATCAGGCTCTGCCCCTGTACACACTAGGTATCACTGTTATTTTGAATGGATCTTCTTGTTTTGAAAGAAAGAGAAAAAAAGTTTGGTTTGTTAGAAAACAAGACCCTCCAGTCCCTAAGGTTCCATATTTTCCTTGCTCATCTCTTCCTAGGGTCCCTGCATGGAACTGCCCAGCTAGCCAAAGAAACCATTCCATCTCATCTTCTGTAGGTGCAGTTTTTGTTCAGTGACTGCTTTCCTGTGTAATGCTCACAAGTGGTCAGCAGTGTCACCTGCTTTTCTGAGGCTGCCTTCAATGATGAATTGCTTGCCTCTGTGCTTTCCTGCCCCTGAAAAGAATCAAGGGCCCTTTTCCAATTACAGCAGCCACAGTTTGTCAGTGCCCTACAGATTTTTTTTCAACAAACACCCAGAAACCGAGCCAAATGCAGGCTGTGATTAGATAATAAAGCATTAAACAAATCATATAAGATGGTAGGTGTCTGCCCTCAATTCCTAGTTAAACCAGTGAGGGTTGAGATTGCTCAGCACCTTTCAAACTGCTCCAAAAATTTAAGAGGAGGAATAGTGGTTTCCACCAGATGTGTGCTGGGAAACAGTAAATTCATGTGTGTGCCTGGAAGGACCTTTCTTTCTTCCCATCTACTGAGGCAGCAGTTCTTCTAGAATTATAGAAGATCAGGGTTGGAAAGGACCTCAGAAGGTCATCTAGTCCAAGCCCCTGCTCAAAGCAGGACCAATCCCCAGACAGACTTTTGCCCCAGATCCCTAAATGGTCCCTAGCAGGATTGAATTCACAACCCTGGGTTTAGCAGGCCAATGCTCAAACCACTGAGCTATCCAACAGGGTAGTCTAGCCTGTTGCTGGTTGGAAACCAAAATTTTGGTTCCATGAGACATTCCAAAACGGGGGAAAAAATCATTCCAAATCAGAATGGCAAGCTGAAATTTCCCATGGAATGAAAATTTGGAAACATTTCAATATGGGACCATTTAAATATTTATTTCTCATAATTTCATCTTGCTAAGGTAAAAATTTTTCATTTCAGTAGTCAGATGATTTTGTTTAGACATTTATATTATAGTGAAATATTAAATAAAAATTAAATATATAATATAAAATGTTAACATTAATATTTTACTATCCTATAAAAGTCAAAATGAAATGAATTGGAATGTTTTTACCTTATCAAAACAAAACAGGAAAGTTGAAACAATTTGTTTAGACTCCTCCCTCCACCCCCACCTCAAATTTTACCAAATTTTGTTCACGTATTCTGTCAAAAATGTTCAGAGCAGCTGTATTCCAGCCCAGTTAATACAAGTCACTTTCATCTCCTGGGTCAACTATGCATTGGCATAAAACTGTTCTGCTTGAGATTCAGGCAAACATGTCTGTTTATAACTGAATTTGTAAACCTCCTCTGCTTTGTGGGTGTTTTGCCTTCCCCAAGCCTAAATTTGTGGATCAATTTATTTAAGCATCTCATGAACAGTTAGTGCGGAGATGTTAGGATTTTTTTTAGTACACTAGCAGTCAGACTGCGCCTCAGAATCAAGCCATGTAATCTCTTAATAGTCCACGTAGAATTTTTATTTTAGGCTGCCTAAGTATATTCCAGAGGGCCTCAACTCTTAGTGTCCAGCCTAAAAGGCCATGCTTGCTCTTATCTCTACAGCGCTGAGTCCTTTGTTGGGATGAATGTTGATTTGTTCTCAGTCAGATAAGCAGTATCCCTGGCACATCCACTTACCACACCCTGTCTGCCTTGACGCGTGCAGCCTGTGTGGTTAGGTCTTATCAGACTGACATGCATGAGTGCACCTGGACACTATCCTGGGGTCTCCAGGATACTATATTAAAGACCTATCTAATCTGTATGCAGTGTTGTTATAGCCATGTTGGCCTCAGGATATTAGAGAGACAAGGATAAATGTGGATAAATGTAAAGTAATGCACATTGGAAAAAATAACCCCAACTATACATACAATATGATGGGGGCTAATTTAGCTACAACGAGTCAGGAAAAAGATCTTGGCGTCATCGTGGATAGTTCTCTGAAGATGTTCCCGCAGGTGCAGAGGCGGTCAAAAAAGCAAAAGATGTTAGAATCATTACAAGGGGATAGAGGCTAAGCTGAGAATATATTTATTGTCCTTATATAAATCCATGCTACGCCCATCTCGAATACTGTGTTAAGATGTGGTCTCCTTACCTCAAAAAAGATATCTAGGCACTAGAAAAGGGTTTCGAAAGGGAAACTAAAAATATTAGGGTTTGGAGAGGTCATTTGAGGAAAGATTAAGAGGCTAGGCTCTTCAGCCTGAAGAGAGGGGCTAAAGGGGATATGATAGAGTATATAAAACATGAGTGAGATATTGAGGAGTGGGATAAGGAAAGTTATGTACTTTTCCCATAATACAAAATAGGGTCACAAATGAATCTAATAGGTAGCAGGTTAAACAAATTAAAGGAAGTTCTTCTTCACCACGCGCAACAGTCAGCTTGTGGAATCTTTTACCTGAAGGAGTTTTAAGGTGGGACAATACATTGTTTAAAGGGAACTGAGATTAAATTCGTGCGTGGCTAAGTCCATAAATGGCTAATTAGCAGGAAGGGTAACAATGGTGTCCCTACTCTTGTTATTCAAGGTGTTTGTATGGATGGCAGGAGAGAGATCACTTTGGATCAATTCCTGTAGCTTCCACTCCTCCTGGGCACTGGCATTGGTATGTCCAGTGACAGATATGGCTAGATGAACTTGGTCTGACCCGTACGGACCGTTCTGATGTTTTCTTCAGTGGACGAGGTAATTCTTTTATTGGACCGATTCTGGTGGTCTCTCTCACCAACAGAATTGGTCCAAAAGAAGGATTCAGTCAGCTCGATTTAGGTCAGAAGGGACCAATATTGATTCATCTAGTTCTGCCTCCTGCATCAACGCAGGCCACGAACCCTACCCAGATCCACTTTTATAACACCCTAACCCATGATGAGTTATTGAAGTCCTCCAAAATTGTGGGTTTGAAGACTCAAGCTGCAGAGAATCCACCAGCAAGTGACCCATGCCCCATGCTGCGAGGAAGCGAAACTCCAGGGCCCTGCCAATCTGCCCTGGAGGAAAATTCCTTCCCAAACCCCAAATATGCGTGATCAGCTAAAACCCTGAGCATGTGGGAAGACTCTCAGCAGCACCCAGGAAAGAAGTCTCATTTGCAGTTAACTCAGATCCCATCGCCCATCAACATCCCTCACAGACCGTTGAAGCAGCTATCTGCTGATCCCAGATCGGTTGCCAATAAACTTATCCAATCAATCATCCCCTCATATACTTATCAAGCTTAGTCTTAAAGCCAGATAAGTCTGTTTGCCCATTACTTCCTTGGAAGGCTGTTCCAGAAACTTCACCCCCATGGTGAACCTTCGTTTAATTTTCAAGTCTAAACATTGCCTATATCCAGTTATTACCCATTGTCCTTTGTGCTCTACTTAGCTTACGTAAGTTTTAATACGTTCTTCATCCCTCGCCTAACGTTAATCCCCCTGATTATTATATAGAGCAAGCATATACCCCCGGAGCCTTCTTTTTGGCTGGGCTAAAAAGCCAAGCTCTTTGAGTCCCTTTCATTGAAGGCAGGTTTTCCTTCCTCGGATCATCGTAGGCCCGATCTCCTGAAACCTGATTCAGTTTGACTCTCATCCTTTCTTAAACGTGGACAGAACCTGCACACACTATTCCAGGTGGGTCTCACCCCGCGCTTATTAATGGTAAAAAAAAACTAAACCCTCCTTATCTGCTGGAAATACCTCGTCCTGATGCATCCTAAAACCGTATTTGCTTTTAACGGCCATATCGCATTGGCGGTCATAGACATCTGCTGTTTGACCAAACCCAAGTCCTTCTCCTCCTCTGTTGCTTCCAACTGATGCGTCCGCCAACGTATATCTAAAATTCTTATTATTTAATCCCTAAGTGCATGACCTTGATGTTCCACTTTATTCATCCTATATACTTTTACTCCAGTGTAAAGGTGGTCAGATTCTTCCTGTATAGTTTCCGCCGGTCCATTCTCCGTGTTAGCAATACCCCCCAGCTTTGTGTCATCTGCCAAACTTTATTGCAACATTCCCGCTCTTTGTGCCATGGTCCAGTAATAAAAAGGTTAAAATAGATTGCGTCCCAAAAAACTGATCCTGAGGACTCCACTAGTAACCCTCTTCCAGCCTGACAGTTCACCTTCAGTACTGACCACTGGAGTCTCCCCTTTAACCAGTTCCTTATCACCTTACAACTTTCACTATTCATCCATCATTTCAATTTAACTAACAGTTCCCCAGATGTGGAACCTGTCTCAAAATGCCTTACTGAAGTCGAGGTTAAATTAGATCTACCGCTCTTCTGTCTAGTAATCTGTTCACCTTCTCAAAGAAGAATCAGGTTGTGTTTGGCACGAATCTACCTTTAGTAAATCCATGTGCAATTCGTCCCAATTACCATTGCCTCAATGTCCTTAACTACTTTCTCCTTTAAAATTTTTTCCAACTACATACTACAGATGTCAAGCTAACAGGCCGATAGTTACCCGGATCACTTTTTTTCCCTTCTTAAAAATAGGAACCGTTAGCCTTCTCCAGTCGTACGGTACAACCCCTGAGTTACCGATTTATTAAAATTCTCGCTAACGGGCTTGCAATTTCATGCGCCAGTTCCTTTAATATCCTTGGATGGAGATTGTCCGTGGCACTCCGATTTTGTCCATAAGCTGTTCAAGTTTGGCCTCTACCTCAGATGCGTAATATCCACCTCCATATCCTCACTTCCGTTTTCATCCCTACCATCGATTCCAGCCTCGTTAGCCTTATACTAAAGACTGAGCAAAGTACTATTTAGATATTGGGCCATGCCTAGGTTAATCCTAACCTCCATTCCATCCTCAGTGTTGATATTGCTCACCACCTTGTCTGTATACTCTTATAGATTATCATCAAGGCCCTTACACCAGAAAAGCACTTAAGCATATGCTTAATGTTAAGCCTGAGAGAGTATTCCCATTTGAAGCAATGGAACTATCACATGCTTAAAGTTAAGAATGTTGCTTAAATGCTTCCTTCGGATCAGGTCTCAGGTTTTAACCAATGGACCTCACAGCACTTGTGCCCCCACTAGAAATAGTTAGGGCTTGATTGTCAACCAGGTGCATTCTAAACAAGGTTTTTAGGCTGGCCAGACTGGTGTATGTACAACTGGCTTAGTCAGGGCTCCTAGCTCCCGGGTCTATGAGGGGGTGGAAAATCTTCAGAGATATGCACTATTATGAAACACAGGCACGCCTCTGCTCGCTGCTCTTACCTCCTCCCCCCATGGCCCTGGCTGAGGGGAGGACTAGAGCCTCGTGAGGGATGAGAACTTCAGCCCTGGCAGGGTCAAGCTGTTCAGGCCTTTGCTGGCGACCTGCAGCTGCAGAGCTCTCTGTGCTGGCTGGAGCATCCCTACAGCCCTGCCCATGGCCCCACCTCACAGTCCTAGGACAAGTGGAGCCTCCCTAGTACCTTGTGGTGCTGCTGGTAGGGAGGCCACTCGGGAGTAAGTCTATGCCCCAACGCCTGCCCTGATTCCCCCCCTAAACCTGGAGCCCCTCCTGCACCCCAACCCCTCATCCCCAGCCACCCCAGAGCCTTGACCCCCACCCAGCCCAGCCCTGAGCCTCCCAAAATTGGAGCCCCTTCTGCACACCCAAAACCTCTTCACCCAGCCCCACCCCAGCAGCCTTGAACCTCCACCCACACCCCACCCCTGAGCCCCCCCAAACTTCGGAGCCCCTCCTGCACCCCAAACCTCTCATCCCAGCCCCCCCAGAGCCTTGACCCCACCCACACCCCACCCGAGCCCCTCCAAACTTGGAGCCCTCCTGCACCCCAAACCTCTCATTCCCAGCCCCACCTAGCCTTGACCCCCACCCAACACCCGCCCTGAGCCATCCAAACCTGGAGCCCATCCTGCACCCAAACCCATCATCCCCAGCCCCACCCCAGAGGCTCCAGCCCAGAGCCCTGAACTCTTCCTGCATGCCAACTCCCTGCCCCAGCCCAAAGCCCCCTCTCATACCCTGAACCCCTCATTCCCAGCCCTGAGCCCCTCCCACACCCCCAACCTCTCATCCCCAGCTCCATTGGGTCACAGGCATCAACAATTTTCTTCAACAGGGCCCCAGAAAAAAAGTTTGAAAACTACTGGTATAGATGGGGCATAAATGCACCCCCATCTGATCTCATGCTTGGGACAGACTAACAAAAAGGGCAGCTTGATGCTAAACTCCAGTCAGCTTTTCCCACTCACATCTGATTGCTTATTTGAAGCATTTTACTTTTCACATGGGTGTTGGGTTGCTGAGGCCCAGAAACGACACCATGGCTCACGGCACACGTGGCCTATGCAATTAGCACTCCAGGCATATGTTTAGCAAAAGGAACAGTAGGTCACCTGTTCCCTGCCCTGCAGCCTGAACCACTCAACATTTCTCTAATGCTGATGTAATTGAGATAGACAGCTAACCAACAACTGTGGAATTCTTACACTGCACCAGCTCACCCAGGCGACAGACACTCAGCCCCCGAGAGGGGAGTACTTTGCTACAGGATTTTTCAATTTGCAATCAAGGCTGCTATGGGAAAGGTAAAAGAAGGAAGAAAGGCCCAGACCTTCAACAGCAGCTATAAGTCATGACCTATGACAATGGGTGGAAAACATGCTTTGGTGATTCCTGCCAGATAACAGTAGCTCAGGGGGCTGGCTCCCCAGAATTTCAGCTTCTTGTAAGAAACAAACCAGATCAGCAGTGAAAAGGGTGGAGGAACTTTCCAGGAGCCAATCATCTGGTTTTGGTGCTTTGTTTCATTGCTTGTGTTGGGGTACAGGGCCTGAGCTGATCAGCGCCTTTGCTCTAAGGTGTCCCGCATGCCTGTGGAGAAGGGAAGGAGCCAAAGAGGAGACTGTATCGACTGGAATTACGGGTATGCTCAGCAGTTTGGATTCACTTCTAGTTTTCATGTTGTTCTTGCCAAGCGTTGCAGGGAGCTCAGAGTAAATTTTGTGGCAGAGGAGGGAGAAAATAGTATTTTTAGGCATCCTACTCCATGAGTATATTTCTGTGCCTAAAGACTTTGGGCCCGACTCTGTTTCCTCCATGCATCTTGTGCAGTTATCTATACCCATGCACAG
Source organism: Chelonoidis abingdonii (assembly GCF_003597395.2). Classification (NCBI taxonomy): domain Eukaryota; kingdom Metazoa; phylum Chordata; order Testudines; family Testudinidae; genus Chelonoidis; species Chelonoidis abingdonii. Next base: position 5,655,952 of record NC_133791.1, read on the forward strand.
TGGGTGTAAAATGATACCATTCTGACCTGGTAGCATTTAGCAATTGCTTTGCTCTGGTGTCAGTCAATGACTGCCCAGTGTGCAGGATAATAGAGACTCAAGCTCTGGGATATTGATATGGGGGCAAATATCTGTCATGCTGACCTCCTGTTGTGAAGGGAGCAGTGACAGAAAGGACTGATGTGAGGAAAATCTGCTGGAGATTTTGAGGAGCAAAAGGGAGTAGGGTTCTATTGGGGGAGGAGTGGCTGAGAAGGCAGGGACTTAACCATTGATTTGTAATGGGGAGCCGAAAGAGGGGAACAATCCCAGCTCCACTTGACTTGGTGGGCCTTGGAGAAAGGAAACTGGTGGGGTGATGAGGCAGGCGCTGTTGCTGTCCTAACAGTGCTGTGCTAGGTGCTAATGGAATGAAGTATTATGAACATAGAGAGCAATTGGCAGAGCTGATGAGGGCTTGTGAACAATGGGTGCGCTGGCTAAGAGTGCACATGAAAGCTATTATGATGGGCTGGCAACTAAGCTGAGGTGCAACAGGTAGGGCACTGGACTTGGCCACTAGACTCCTGGGTTCTATTCCTGGTTTTGCCCCTGATCTGCTGGGTCATCTTGGGCAAGCCACTTTCCCTTCCCGCTCTTCGTCAATCTTGTCTGTTTAGTTTGTGAACTCTTTGGTGCTCTGTTTGTACAGCACCTAGCACAATGGGCTCTAATCTCGCTTGTGAGCGTGCTACCCTAATTTAAATAATCAACAAGGTTGAGAAGTATATCGAACAACCTTTGCAAGAGCCTGGGTCTCTCTTGATTTCATTTTTCATTCTCTGTTTGATGATGCTTCTGTGGCTGGCTTGAAGCATCTGCTCCGTCTCCATTTGGATTTGGTTCTGGTGTGAAGTTTAGCAGCTGTACCTTCCTTTCATGTGTTCTCTCTCACCACTGCCGCATGTGATATTACAGCTTTCTCTATGACAGACAGTTTTGTACAAGGCAGTGTGAGCCAGAAAACACTGCAAAGCCAAACAGGCTGAAAGCTGCATTGTGATTATCTCAGATGAGGGGAGCCTGTAGGACTTGGCACTGGGCTGCTGCACAAAGCTGTGGGAGCTCAGGGGGAAAGGGCAGTTCAGTGTTCAGTTAAATCTGAATAAACCCAAATACCCTTGTGCTGGTGTTTATTTTTCATGGGCTTTTTCCCTCCCTCAGGGCCATTTATGGGGCTAAAATTACATGGACTACTCTTCCTATGGCATTTCCACCCATACAGGAACTGAAATGAGATGACCACATTAGAAGATGATGAGAGGACCACATTATTTCAGCCCTGTGAACTGCTCTGTGAGGCATTACAAAAGCCAAGGAAAAAACACAAACACAAATACTAGACATATGTGTGTCCTTGAGTCAGATCTGCTCACATTTCCTACTCCACAGGGAGAGCTGGCCTGTGCATGTAGGGGAAAGCATGTTGGATTCTATTCTTTCTTGATCACTATGAAAATTGTCAACTAATTCCTAAGGGTGAAATTGTTACTGATGAAGATGACAAAAGGTGCAGTCAGAGCCCAGTTATCTGGTCCCAGGCAGAGTCCCATCAAAACAATAATTTGCCTTGGAAAATCTGGTGCAATCTGAGAAACACTGGGTCAGATTCCCTGGTCCTTACTCAGGTCTGACTCATGAACAAAACTCCCATTGACTTCAAAGGGCAGAATAAGGATTGTAGAATCTGGCTCATAGAGGGAATAAACGCAAGAACCACACACTTGTCATTTTTTACCTAGTTACTTTTGTAGATCTAACCCCACACTAGATGTTAGTGTGGCTAAGTGATGACTCATTTCAAACATGAAGGGGGGAAAAAAGATTCATCACAAGGGGAAAATATCTTTTATAACCTGTCAGTATGACTCTCAGAATCCAAGCTTGCTTTGGAGAGTTAATAAACAACACCCTTAGCTTCGGGTCTAACTTTAGTGTGCTCACAAAGTATACGTAATACGTTTAAAATCAATTGCACAGCTGGAGATGTAGGGGGAAGTGTTTCCTCCTGTGATTCATCCTCTCCTATCCTAGGGTCAAATGCAATGTGTCCATTTGCTCTGTGGAGACAGGCATTAACCCAGCTGATCTCTAACATCAGCACTGAAACCTCTCTTAAAGCCATGAGCTTTTCTGAGGCGGTAATTAAAACTTAGAAGTGCACGTGCACTGCTGTTTGGCCTGGAAATCAGACTGGGAAAATGGGTTGAATGACTTAAAAAAAATCCTAGCAAGATTGACCAATAAACCTTTTATAGTGGAGCTACACCCAGCCCCCTGATGTGAAAACTACTCCCACAACCACCAGTGGTGTTTAGAGATAATGCAACATTGAGAAATACTTGATTCAAGCCCTAGAATGAGAGGAAAAGCTGATAAAATTCTTTTCATTGAGGGGCTTTCAAAAAACACAGGCATTATCCAAATAGCTTTCTCATATTACAATGCATCTAGTTTGTTTCCTAACATTTGAACTCTCTAGGCTTGTCTTTCCTTCTATTTTTCTTCTCTAATTTAATTTCATGTGAGATCAGCATGCTTCTCCCCATCTCTCTTACCCACAAGCAGGTATGGACTTAGGTGTATTAAGTATGTCCACTTGGATGGTAAGATGGTCTTGTGGTTAAGGCAATGGACTGGGTGTCATGAGAGCTGGGTTCAGTTCTTGGCTGTGCCAAAGACTTTCTGGGTGACCTTGGTCAAGTCATTTCATGTCTCTGTTCCCCCCCTTGGGGAAAAATGGGGATAATAATCCTGGCTGTGCCTGTCCTGTCTATTTAGATTGTAACCTCTCCAGGGTAGGGGAAGTGCATACAGCATCTAGCACAGTGGGGCTGTGATCTCTGCTGATGCCTATAGACACTGCCATAACAAATAATGCTTTAAAAATAAAAGGTAGCTTTAAATAGCTTAAGTTATTGGTGCTGAATAATGTTCTGGACCAAATTCTGCTCTCCTGTTAATGTTAATGTGGAGTATCTCCATGGATTTCAGTGGGGCAGTTTGCATGCCTAGGGCTTCCGTGGGTAAGAGGATGCAGGTCCTTAATAAAAGCTTCAGGATTTGCCGCCTCCTTAATGTAAGTGACAATATTTGGAAGAAATGCTGGTTTATAAAACATGCATCTGATTCTTCCTTACTGGAGCTAATGAGAGGAGCAGAGGTGGGGCTGCCTGAGGTCAGCAGCCACTCCAAAAGGGGGAAAGGGGCAGGATAATTTCAAAAGGAAGGTAAAGTCTCAGCCTCTCAAAGCTTTCCAGCGAAGTCTTCAGGGCCTCCCTTTCTCTTCCTCTAATCTGAGCTGCTTCCTGGGGATGCAGGTGGATGCATTGCATTGCACCGAGAGTGCAGCAGAATTCCCGAGATGTCTGACAGGGCTGCCAAGATGATTTTATAGCTGTTTCTATTGGACGGTTTACATTTCGGGAAATACCTGGGTCGTCGTCATATTCAGCCTGCAGAGGACGGGGGCTGGTGATGGTTGCTGGCAAGCCTGTACCTTTTTGGTGCAATTTATTTAGCGCCTCGACAAGATTTAACATGATTACTCTTTAAATCTTAGCCAACTATTCCGAGAGGTAGAAGGGGTGTTACGTTCTCTGCAAGCTGCCAGGAAAGCGTGCATCGTTCTGAGCAGATATGGAAGCAGTGACTTTGGCAGTATTAGTACTCAGATAACTTATAAAACCTGTGCTGCTCTGGCTGGTGTAGGCAGACAGTGCTGAGGGCATCTTTGAGACCAGGGGTTCTCAGACTTTTGTAGTGGTGACCCCTTTCACACAGCAAGCCTGAATGTGACCCCCCCCCTTATACATTAAAAACACCTTATAAATGCTGGAGGCAAAGCGGGGCTTGAGGTGGAGGCTGACAGCTCACGACCCCCCTGTAATAACCTCGCGATCCCCTGAGGGGTCCCAACCCCCAGTGTGAGAGCCCCTGTTTTAGACCATGGTGTTGGGATAATTGAGGCCAAGATACAGCACTCCCTTCCTAGTCTGAGCCGTCCAAGTTAATTATTATAAGTAGGGGCGGAAATCTTCTTGGGAGGTTTTAGTCCCAGTGTTAGTGATTCGTGCAAAGACTTTAAGCCTACAGCATCTCAGGTGAGTGCCTTAACTGGCTATAGAGTCACCTTCTGTCCTCCTGAGTCTCACTAGCTCCTGGAGAAGCTGTTCCACTTTGTATAAATTATACAGTATATCAGTGAGCTATTGAGCAAGACTGACTCTATAGCCACTGGGAGTCCCCCACTCTAGAATAGCCAATTGCCCGATGGTTAGGACATTAATCTCAAAGGTGGTAGACTCAGGTTTGAGTCCCTGGTCTGAACTGGGGAGATTGCAGACTGGAACCTGGATCTCCCACATCTAGCTGAGAGCCCTGACCACCAAGTTTCAGTTTCAATTAACTGGCATTTTCTGTTGAAAATCTGTTTCATGAAAAATTTCCCAACCAGTTCTACTAGTGACTCAAGGTAGTTCAGGTATGATCTTAACCAATCCCATCTCTGAATCTGCTTAGACTAGCTCAGGACTGGACAGGAATTGCCAGTGTTAGCGTCAGTCTGGGTTTCTTGTGTGAGGAAAGGTCACTGATGATGCAGCTTGTGGTCTTTAGCAGTGAGAGCTTTTAAATGACTGGTTAAGACTGGAGGAGGTGCCTAGATACCACAGAAATGACAACCTATCTCTGGGCATCCTGAAGGACTTTAACCCTGACGATCCCTTTGATAGTGGGGGAAGGGAGTAGATAAGTATTACTAAACTATTTTACAGGAAAGCACGCAGCCGGATTTTGGGGCTGGCTTTCATAAGTGTTGAGTGCCCCCAGAATCCAGCTGAATTTGTTTCATGATGGGTGCCTCAATTTAGCAACCTCCCTTAAAAATAAATAAATTGGCCTTAATGTTTTACCCCAAGTTACTCAAGAAGGCAACAGCAAAGTCAAGAACAGAACCCAGGAGTCCTGAGTCCCCCAGACCTTTAATGAGATTTAAGTACATACTGTACATCAAGATAAAAATAAGACCAAAGTGTCTAAATATTAGAGGATTGGAGGGCTCTTGGTACAGGTCCCATGCTGCGATACCTGGGGACAGTGGGGTAAGCTAAATGGGGATTTCCACCATGACTGCAGTTCCTGGCTTTTGTGGGTATAATTCAGCCCTTTTTCATTATCTGATCTCTGGGCTCTTTTTTTTCTTTTGGTTGGTTATCTATCATATTTGACAGAGAAATTGTGATGACAGAATGCTAACACTCTTGCTCTGGGCTATTCTTAATCTACTGTAGGTGAAAGATCAGAAGGCATTTTTTGAAAGATTTATATGTCGTCAGTATCCTCACGCTGAGCCAGATTGGGTAAATGGGATTTGACAAACTGCAGGACAGGAGATTTAAACTGCTGACCTCTGACCTCGAGAGTCAGAGCCACTGTATATTATCATGTTTATGTTCAGAGGCTAAATTCCTTGCTCTAAGGGAATCTCATAAATGTTTAACAGAACTACAGAAATAGTTGTTATTCAGCCTTTAAGCTTTATTGGGGTGGTCAATGGTTAAGTCTCTTTTTGGGTTGTTGTGGCATCTAGTGTAAAATATTGTGGTTAATAGTTAAATCTTCTTGATATTTGCAGAGAACAAGACAATTCTGTTCCCTGCCAAACAAGGACCCTGTCTACCCTAATGACAAGTCAGTTCCAGTAGACTCCTGCCTTGTGCTGCTCCTTTCATTGTATCACCTCCCCAAATCCCTTCCCACCATCTCTAGAGTCTCATGCGATTCTAACCACTCCTGAATCTAAAGCACCTAAGTATGACCCACTGGCTGAAACACTGCTTTAAAATGAAGCACGTGCTTAAGTCCTTTGCTAAATTGAGGCCCAATTTCTGCAGCCCATCATCATGGGTGAGGAAAGGATGGACATGTTATAAAGGCCCCATTACCAACATGAAACAAACTTTGTACCCACTACAGCTTAAGTTGGCATAAGTTATGTCACTCAGAGGTGTGAATACGCCACCCCCCCATAGCAACATAAGTTACACCAACTTAAGCATCAGTGTGGACAGCGCTATGTTGGTGGGAGAGCTTCTCCCACTGATATAGCTACTGCTGCTCTTGGGCCTGAAGTAATTAAGATGATGGGAGAGCTCACTCGTGTCAGCTGAGTGTCTGCACTAGGCTGTAAGCTCTGTATTGTAGCCATAGCATTAGCAATTGTTTGGAAATCACACATGGTGATGCCTAAGGCTCTTGGGCCATTGGCATTACTGCTGGAAGCTATATTGAAATTGAGAAAATGTGGGGAGGAGAAGGGGGCAGAAAAAAGGAAGGGAAAGAAGAGTGAGAGAGGATGGAGCAATGGAAAGAGGATTAGGGAGGACTGCAGAGGTGGGGAGGGGCAGGCCTGAGATCCTGTGGCTGTGCCACCAAGGCTGGACTCTGCCCCTGTAAAAGACCATGATGTATCTGGCTTAGACATTGTCTAAGGTTACTCATCCAAGTGTAGCTGGTCCTCTGATCTCAGACAAGCTCCATGCAATATCTGTGCACAGTACACAAGGCTTTTCCCCTAAATTATACATCATTGGGGCAAGCAGATAACCAGTTAGTGTACAGATTTATTCTGCACATGCAAATCTTTTCTTGGGCAAAGTGGCCTCATGGATAGACTTGGCTAGGGGGGAAAGGAAAAAGTTTAACCTTAAATGGTAATTGTCATCCTCTAACTAATGATAAACCATATTATAATCTGCATATCGGCTATAAGTGAGCAGAAAGGCACAGCAAGGTATATGTTGCAGTGAGATAACACAGTGCTCAAAAGCCAATGACCTGTAAAGCACATTATCTCCCAGTTGCACAAGCCCTGTGGAGTCATCCTGCACATGTATGCCACCAAATCCAAAGTCCCCTTCCCCCCTGTTCAGTATTTGCACATTTCTTGGTATTTTACCCAACTGTTCTTATTTTATTTTGAGAACATTTGCTCCATTTCCTGTGCATTTTTTATCAGTTTTTGTGTATATAACAAGCCTGGCTTGAGAGAGAATAAGCAACCTTCAACTGGGATTGAGGACACTTAGCATCTCTTGGCCCAATAACCCTTTGTTAGACAAGTCAATACAGACATACAGGGCCAGATCCTTAACTGGCGTAAATTGATGCAGCTCCACAGATGATCTAAGCATGTGCCTGACAGTGTCTAGTTTATAATTTTCATTTGCTGTAATTAAAATTGCACATTGTTTTTGAAGGTAGCAGAGAAGGCTTTGAGCTTAAACACTACATTAGATTAAAATTGTTTCAAGGCAAAATTGACCTTTATGGTTATAATTGATTAGAAAGTGGCAGAGGGCTGAAGTTTGTCGATACGGTAGCAAGCAAACATTTTAGGAGCTTTGCGTGTGACAGTGATCTCCAACCTTTTTAAGCCCAAGATCACTTTTTGAATCTAAAGGCAACCCAGGATCTACCTTGCCCCTTCCCTGAGGCCCCGCCCCTCCTCCGTTGCTTGCTGTCCCCCACCCTCACTCACTTACACTGGGTTGGGGTTTGGGAGGGGGTGCAGGCTCTGGGCTGGGTCTGAGAAGTTTGCAGTGTGGGAGGAGGCTCTGGGATGAGCCTGGGGCAGGGGGTTGGGGTGCAGGAGCTGATATGGGGTGCAAGCTCTAGGAGGGAGTTTGGGTGTAAAGGGGGCTCCGGGCTGGGACAGTGTTGGAGTGCAGGAGGGGGTACACAGTGCTGGCTCTGGCGGGGGGTCAGGGCTGGGGCAGGGGGTTGGGGTGCAGGAGAGGATATGGGGTGCTGGGCCTGGGAGGGGGCTAAGGGATGGGGGTTGGGGTGTGGCCTCCCGCTGGGCAGCACTTACCTCCTGTTGCTCCCAGTTGGCAGTGGGCACAGCGAGGCTAAGACAGGCTCCCTGCCTACCCCAGCCCCAGGCCGCTCCCAGAAGGGTCAAATGTGCCCCTGTGGCAGCTGGCGGGGGGATGTGGCTCTGCGCGCTGCCCCCGTCTGCCAGCACTGCCCTCGCAGCTCTCCAAGCCAATGGGAACTGTAGGGGCAGTGCTTGCATCACGAGCACCCATGGAGAGAGAGCCGGGGCCGTGGGGTTGTGCTTGCCACTTCTGGGAGCAGCGTGGGGCTGGGGTAGGCAGGGAGTCTGCCTTAGCGGCAGTCACACTGCACAACCAGAGATCGTGATTGACTAGGAGATCCTCTGTGATCGACTGGTCGATTCTAATCGACTGGTTGGTGACCACTGGCATGTGAAGATAGTTTCCAGCCACGTCAAGGTATTATGCATTTGAAGACAGGGTTCTGCATGATGCAGTTCAGCCACTATTCAATGCATAGAATAGACTCAGGCCTGTCCACCAGGGCTGGCACCAGCTTGGAAAAAAAAATTCTATGAAGGAAATAAGGGAATGAAAATGTCTGATTTCTGTCTCTTTGAGGCTGCAAATGCATTTTCTCTCTCTTTATAGAACTGTAATTGTTTCTTGCTGCACAGTGGGCCAGAATATCTGAGAAAAGTGGAAATGAGCTGGCTTCCTGAATGAGACTCCAAGAGCCAAATACATCTCTGGTTGTAATTCCATTAACTTCAGGGATGTATTTTGGTGCAGGAATCCTTGTGTGAATCTAGCACTGGAGTACAGGACACCAGACAATGGGGCCACGATCATTTCCCCCGGACCGTATGCCTCCCACCTGACCAGAAGAGACCACCAATAAAGTGGGGGGGGGGGGGAAGGTCAGTCCATGGCCTCTCTGCTTTGATAAGCAGGAAGGGGGCCAGTTAGTGCCAAGTATAATGGCAGTGAAAACACGTGTCCATTGAGCACTGGGCTGAGACCTGCCAGACTCATTTCACATAGCCCACTGGGCATGTTGCTAGCATAGGATAGGGTGTCTTGGTAACCAGTGGCAGATGTCGTCTGGGTGTAACTGTTGGACCAGGCAAGCTCTTGGTTTAAGAGTCATGCCAGAGAGGTGGGTGGGAGGGAGCTGTCCTTTGTGGAATTTTGTGAGGAAGCCATCTTTTGCTGTTGACAAGAATCGTGGTGGTTTTAAACTCTGGGGTGCTGATTCTCTGTGTTGTGTGCAGCTATTTACACCTCTGCAGAATGGGTGTTGTCAAGGTATTTTTCCCACTTTGAACTTTAGCATCCAAAAAGTGGGGACCTGCATGTACCCTTCTAAGCTTAATTCCTAGCTTAGATCTGATAGCGCTGCCACCAACCAGAAATTCCAGTGTCTGGTACGCTCTTCCCTAAAACCTTCCTGGGGACCAGACCAAACCTTGAGGTCTAAAAATAAAGAGAAGATTACATTCCCTCTCCTTTTTCCCCCTCCCAGACTTTCCCCCCGGTGTACCCTGAGAAGCTACACTGATCAAACTCGTGGATCTTTAAACAGAGAGAATTAACCTTCCTCCCGCTTCGTCCCCCCACCATCCGGTGAGTTTACCCATCACCTGTGGGTTTAACAGGAAAAAAATACAAATAGTTCTTAAAAGAGAGTTTACTTAAAGAAAGAAAAAGTAAAAATTATCTCTGTAAAACTAGGATGGAAAATGTTTACAGGGTCTTCAGCTTATATAGACTAGAGGGACTCCCTCCCCCTTAGCCTAAGATACAAGTTACAGCAAACAGAGGTAAAAATTCTTCTAGCAAAATACTCATTTGCAAGTTAAGAAAACAAACATAAGACTAATCTGCCTTTTCTAGCTAGTACTTGCTATTTTGAACATGAGAGACAGTTTCAGAAAGATTGGAGAAAGACCTCGTTGCACGTCTGGCCCCTCTTAGTCCCAAGAGCGAACAATGAACAAACAGCACAAACAAAGACTTCCCTCTACCAAGATTTGAAAGTATCCCCCCCATTGGTCCTCTGGTCAGGTGTCAGCCAGGTTCACTGAGCTTCTTAACCTTTTACAGGTAAAAGAAACATTAACCCTTAACCATCTGTTTATGACAGGTGTAAAATGCTACCAGATCAGCATGGCAGCATTTTATCCCTCCTTTGCACTCTGCTCTGTGTAAATTATTATTTGACTTTAGGTAGCACCTGGAGACTCCAAATTGCATGGAGCAGAGACAGACTCTTTCCCAGGGTTTGTGTCGCACCCAGCACCCTAGGTTCTTAAAAAAGAGAGTTGGGGCCGCTGGGGGTGCCACTGCAATATAAATAAAAAGCACATTTTATAAATAAATGTTAAGTTAGAATTAAAAAAAGAACTGAGAGGCAACGGAAACAGCTGTCTCCTCCTCTTCCTCTGAATCCCTTTACTTGGTGAGACACTGTTTCTGACTATAGCAGCAGCACTGTAAATGCTTGCTAGATGTCTGGGTGATAATCCACTCGAAGCAATTATAGGGCATCCGTCACCAGTAGGGACTGAGCCACAGGCCTCTTATCTGGGGAAATTGACGGATGAGAAAAGGGGAGAAAAATCAATGCCTTTCACCAAAATTATCTGCCAGATTGAATTAAGCAGCATGGAATCCCTGCTTTTCACGCTGTGAAAGTCAGAGCTGGAACAGAAGAATGTGTGCAGTGCACTCGGCTCACAGGAGTGGCAAGTCACTAACGTACTGACCCCTCACTTGCATTTCTTGAGCATCCAAAAACTCCCATTCACCTCAGCAGGACTCTTCGGTGTGAAAGGAATGCAGGATTTCGGTCTGCTGTAATCATCAACCTCATGGTCCTGGTTCTAGGGGGGCAGGCCCCATTTTAGCCCTACTAGATCATGATCACTGGATCATAACATCGTCTCGCCACACACCAGAGCCCACAATCTTTTGCAAGTGTAAAGGATCATATGGATTTGGGATACAGAGTGATAGTTCAGCTGTTTTGTTGGGTTACTGGTCTACAGTGTGGAGATGGAGGCTGAGGGGTGACATTTTCAAAAGCATTTGAGTGACTCAGGCTATATCCACACTGCAGACTTCGGTTTACACAGACGAGGGTTGATCCCTGACTGAAAGAGCTGTGCTGGCAAAAACCCCGCACATAGAGACAGTTATACCGGCAATTAATGGTCTAGCTTGTCTTGCTCATAGGAGTGGTTTGAGTTTCCCAGTACAGAGCACAGCTTTGCCAGTATAGAACGTCCACTCTGTTTGCTTTGACAGGATAGTATATTAGGCTGCGTCTACACTATAGAACCTATGGCAGCGTAGCCCCCTACTGTAGCCCCCTATGCTGATAGAAGGAAGGAGGAGTTCTGCTAGCACTCTACTTTTGACATAGTTGCATCTACATGGGGACGTTGCCAGCACAGCTATATGTGATGTTTGTTCCCCATGTAACCCCTGTGGGGTTTAGAGAGCATGGCCCCTTTAAATCTCTTTCCTGGTGGGGTGGGGGAGCTGATTGTTCTCGAAAGAGGAAGTGCTGGGGTAGGGGGGAGCAGCGAGAGGGGAGAGCCACAGAGTCTGTGTCTGGAGCTGCAGCAAGGAGGCCCTCAGAGTGCAGCAGCCAAGAGCCTCCCCGAAGGGGGAGGGGAACCCCGGGACAGGAGCCAGGAGGGGCAGTGCCAAGGAGGAATCGCCGGAGCTGGGCCCAGTATCCCTGCTGCCCAGAGCTGCATGGGGTGGTGAGTACTGGGGCTTGTGACTTGGCATCGGGAATGAGCGGGGAGGTGGTCGCTCAGTGTGGCTTTGCAGAGAGCGGGAGAAGATGGCCCTGGAGGGGTTTGCTGGGAGAAGTTCACTAGCGCCAAAGACGGCCAAGGGCACCCGAGACTCGTCACTGGACTGGAACCTTGCCCGGGACTCCTGAACTCTGCGTGCAGACGCACGGCTCGGTGTCGGCCTTTCAGACTGTGCTCCCACTGGGCCTGTGGGGCCTTGGCTTGGATGCAGCCCTCTTTTGCCACTCCCCCTATCTTTCCCCCGGTTGGTTTTCTCCTTTCATCCCTCTGTAAGTAAATATTTCCCTTTTCTGTGTTCATTGTACTCTTCCATGGTGGATGTGTTTGCTCTGGGGGGAATGTGGGGTTGGCACAGGTGCCCCTGGGGTGGAGGGGACCTTCACTGCTGCAGTAAGGTTGCCAACTTCCTACTCACACAAAATCAAACACCCAGGCCCTTCCCCATCTCAGAAGCCCTGTCGCCTCTCCCTCTGTCACTCGTTCTCCCCACCCTGCCTCACTTGCTCAGTCTCACCAGGCTGGCTTGGGGGTGAGGGTGAGGGCTCTGGTTGGGGGTGCAGACTCTGGGGTGGGGCTGGGGATGAGAGGTTTGGGGTGCAGGAGGGTGCTCTGGGCTGGAATTCAGGGGTTCAGAGGGCAGGAGGGGGATCAGGGCTGGGATAAGGGGTTGGGGCATGGGTGTGGGAGGCTCAGGTCCAGGCTCTGGACATCGCTTACCTCAAGCAGCTCCTGGAAGCAGCGGCATGTCCCCCCTCTGGCTCCTACACGGAGGTGCGGCTAGGCAACTCTGTATGCTGCCTCGTCTGCAGGTGCTGCCCCCACAGCTCCTGTGGGCCATGATTCCCAGTGCATGGGAGCTGCAGGGGCGGTGTTTGGGGTGAGGGCAGTGTGTGGAGCTGCCTGGCTGCCCCTGCGTGTAGGAGCCAGATTGGAGACATGCTGGCTGCTTCCTGGGAGCCATGTGGCGCAGAGGCTAGCAAGGAGCCTATCAGCCCTGCGCATGGCATGGCCAATCGGACAGCCTGATCAGTGGTGCTGATTGGAGCCGCCGGGATCCCTTTTCTACTGGGTGTTTGTTTCGGTCGAAAATCAGGCGCCTGGTCAGCCTATGCTGTATTCTTGCGAGTGCCTTCACTTGGCCAGAACTGCGTGCAGAGCAGACTCCATCTTGGCCACACGGGTGCTTAAGTTATACATGCTTCTAGACAACATACTATACCTCTTCCTAGTATAGACAATGACTTGGAGCCTAACTCCCATTTTCAAAAGTGACTTGGCCACTTCACAGCCTAAGGCTTTGTGTATACACACACACTATACACCCCTTTTACCAGACAGGTGTAGTTGAGGCACAACCACCTCCTACTGTGGATGCAGTAATACTGGCACGACTGTGCTTAGCCTGTGTAGTGTACTCCCATACAGGAAGGAGAGTGAACTATGCTGCCATAATAGCATTCATACCAAATACAACTTCATCCACACTACAAGTTGTACTAATATAAATATATTGATAAAAAAATACAAAAACGATATATAAGAGGTGGCTTTAGGCCCATTGAGAGTGAATGAGATTTGGGCTCCTACTTCACTTAAATGCTTTTGAAATGTTTACCCCTGGGGATCATTAGTTGTGCAGTCTGGAGGGCATCCGCTGCTGGTGGGGTGAAGGATTGCTGCTCGTACCTGTCTGTGTCCTCATATGACATTCATCAGCAGGGGATCTTTGTTCAGGGCTACCCCAGGTATTGGTGAAGCCTCTGGTGTTTTGATTTCATTGCTACCTCCCCCACTGTCCTACCCTATTTTTTTTCAAGGGCTAGTTGGGGATGTAATTAAATCCTAATTTTCTGTCTGTAGGAGACTAGTTCTCTGATGAAGGGATGGTGAGATCCAGGAGGTAGATAAGCAAAGGTATTTATGAGCGCTTAGTAAAACTACCGTCTATAAAATGACGCATTCCTCCACTGATTCTGGAATCAGTGCTATAAAGGCCACCAGTTCACCTCTGGAGATGCTTGTGAGATGCTGTTGCCTGCTGAATGTATGAGAGAACCACTGGGTAGGTCCTTATGAACAGCAGCAGGCGGCTGCTATAGACGAGGGGTTCTCAACTTTTTTTTTTCCTGAGTCCCCCCCTTCCCCCCCCCAACATGCTCCCACCACCCACCTATGGCACAACAATTTTTTCTGCATATAAAATCCAGGGCGAGCATTAGGGGGTGGCAAGCAGGGGAATAGCCTGGGGCCCCACACCACAGGGGCCCTGCAAAGCTAAGTTGCTTAGGTTTTGGCTTCAGCCCCAAGTGATGGGCCTCAGGCCCCTGTGTTTCAGCCCCAGGTGGTGGGGCTTTGGCTTTCTCCCCTGGGCCCCAACAACTCTAATATCGGCCCTGCTTGGTGGACCCCCTGAAACCTGCTCATGGCCTCCCTAGGGGGCCCTGGACCCTGGTTGAGAACACCTGTTATAGACAACGCAATTGTATAGGAGTGAGCTGGCTTAAAACACGGGCTGTGGGACCATCAGCTTTGCAAATGTAACCTATGCTAATATAGTGTGCTGTGTCCCTTTCTGGAGTCTGGGTCACACAAAGAATAACAGACTGCTACCTGCTAAATGAGATGCTTCTGTATCTGAAGTTGTAGAGATCAATGCTGAAGGTCCTGGGTTTGAATTCTGATGATGACCCTTAGAGGGATGATTGTTACAAGAACTCAAGACCCCACACAATATGCCCATGAGTTACCTGAGTGTTCTCCCAGCATGGCCACCACTCAACCTTGGCTCCCCTCTGGTTTGATTTCAAAAATAACAAAGCACAATATGGGACAAACCACGTGAGACTCCCTAGCTTCCTGTGACAGGGTGGGAGTCATTGCAAACATTTGGTTTTGATGCACCTGGGATAGCAGCCTTTCCCAGTTTCCTAATTTTCCTGTCCTCTCTACCTTTTGCCTTCATTCCACAGTGTGGGCAGATCTGTAGGGATTAGAAGGGGCCACGGGGGAGGACAGGGGGCACCCTGGCAGAAATGGCTCTGGGGAAGCACTCAGAAGAATGAGATGTCCCCAAGGTTTTAGATTAGAGCTGACTCAACAGAAACCTCTCCCACAAATGAACCTGACACTCTAACCAGCCAAACAAAACACCCGTGCCATACCAAACAATTGGACTAGATCAGTTGAATACGGGGACCTATGGAAACTTTTTTCCTCTCAAATGCAAGGCTATGGGAATTTGCATTGCAGTCAGGTATACTTAGAGTGCACATAAACCATCTAATAAAAATTCCACTGGAGTGTACGTCATACAGCTGTGTTTTATTATATTTGCGCTCCCTTCCCACTGACAGTGCCTTTATAACTGGATTACTCACATATCATCATTAACTCTGACACTCCTGGGTTTTTACTGCTTCCCCGCTTTCTATCATCTTCTGCAAGTTTTATCCCTTCCCTGCAGATGTTCTGAAATGTATTTCTTTTAATATCCTTGCAGCAGACGTACATGGGAGTTGGGGGAAAAATTGTGGTTTGGATGCCCTGGACTGCAAGAAGGGCTTACATACTGTTAATAACACCAACAACTACTCTGCTCTTTTGGTTAGCTTTCCCATAGACACAGTGCTCTGTCCATGCAGGTGTGGCTGTGGGGTGGAGGGAGGGGTGCCTAAGACAACCCTGAAGATTAAAATGTATTGGGCTATTGTCTAACCATAGCAGTATGATTGCATAGCTATTTGCTTGTGCAGCTGTTGCCTTCTGCATTACTGTCAGTCATGTTAATCAGGTCTTCACTCACTGTTGGGAACCAACAGCTTAAAAAGTTTATGTGCAGTCACCCTCTGCCCTGTACGGCATATCAGATTTAAGTTCCAAGAAAGAGTTCTCTCCCTAGTCCTATCTGGGTTTTTGGAATAACCAAAGCAGAGGAAGTTATGGAGGAATCCATCCCAGATTTTACAGAAGACCCAGAGGAACCAAAGACATGCAAGCTGCTTGTGCGTTTGTACATCACCTACACCACTGGGGTTCTTATCCTGAGTGGGGTCTTTTGGTCCTATGGCAATACAGCTAGTAAAAGATAATCATGCATTACTTTTCCAGCCAGAATGGGTTTAAACAATAAAACATCTAGTTCTTCATATTAATATTGTTTTAGGGCCCAATTCTATTTTCACTGTGACTGATATAGATTCAGGATAACTCCATGTTAGCCAGATAGTAGTTGAGGTCCTTGGAGTTTTCACCAAACATACACTAGTGTAACTGAGAGAAGAATCCAGCTCTTCATGAATTCCTGTGTAGTTCCCCGTTCCTTCGGGTATGTTTATGCTGCAGTCAGGAGTGGTGATTGCAGCATGTGTAGACAGAACCGAACTAGCTTTGATCAAGCCAGCTTGCTAAAAATAGTAGTGTAGTTGCAGTGTAGGCATCCCTACAGTCAGAAAGAGCTGAGTTATACAAGGCATGACAGAACTGACTTCTAACGAGAGAATCCATTTGGTTGGGGATGCCCATCAATATCTTATGTATGAAGAAAACGTTTTGTAGCATGTCACCCTAGAACCGTCACCCCCAAGGGCAGTACTCTTCCACTGGTGTCTGCACAGCATTTATCTAGTGGGTAGGACATTCGGACTTTGACATTGGCACTTGGGAAACCTTGGGTTTATTCCTGGCTCCCCCATTGACCAGCTAAGTGACCTTGGGCCAAGTCATGTCACTTCTTTCTGTCTCTGTTTCCCTTCCTGCCCTTTGTTTGGAAAGCCTATTTAGACTGTAAGCTCTTTGGGTCAGGCACATCCTCCTGCTAATGTTTGTACAGCTCCTAGAGCAATGGGGCCCTGATTCCATTGGAGTCCTCTTGGACCTGCTACAATGGAAATAATATACAACAATAACTTGCTCAGCAGTGTATGTAATATTACGTCCTGAACTGCTGCTTTCACGAGATAGAGCTTCCCAGTAGTGCTAAGAAAGAAATAGAACTATGTTAAAAGGTTAGGTCCAGTGATGTCCCATTTCTTTGTAGGAGAGGCACCCATGGTTTACTTTTGGACTTAACATTGATAGAACTGGTCAAGTGCACTTCTGTTTGTCAGATGTCACTAAGTGAGCAAAAGTTATACTTGTAGTAAAGTAGAAGTAAATCTGTGGGGAGCATAGCACCAACTCAGAATACTCTGAGCAACCCAGTTAACCTCTTGATGACCACTTTACTACAATACTTGCATGGGGCAGAATGACCCTCACAAAATTCAGTTACTCCCAATGGGTTTCCTAGTCGTTAGCATGAAGCAGTGATTTTTTCCATGGCCGGTCTTCAGAATATTTGTTGCTGCATCTATAGTCCTTCAGTGGATGGCTGTACATAACACTGTTCAGAATTACTTCTCTAAATCTGGGTTTTGTTGCCGAGAAGATGGCATGAAAATGCAGTCACCAGAAGAAAATGACTTTGAGTGGGAGAAAGGGCTCAGCTCCACAATGCATCACTCTGTTTTGTTCCATGTTGGGATGCAGTCAGGCTCCTCAAAGGGTCACAAGTACAGTTCAGTCTGCGTTCAATCACAATAGGAATTCCTCTGGAATTACATGGTGACTTCAGCCTAAAGATGTCATCGTGCCTAATCATTGTTACACCCAATGCCGAAGGAATTTGTAATGATTTGTCAGTTTGTTCAGTTTTCTCCTTTGATTATACTTAGTTTGTGTGATGTTTGAGCTGAACAATTTTCTTGCCCTTGAATTTTCTGCGCAAGCTGAGGTGTTGAAGTAATAGGTAGTTGTGACCACTGCACATATTGTATCTGTAGCCTCACTGGCAAGTTGCTAGGAAAAGGACTATAAAATCTAGGGCACAAATGGTATGTTGTGGGGCAAGATTTTTACAAGTGATTAGTAATTTTGGGTGCCTTAATTTCTGGGTCCTCAACTGGACACTGTTTAAAGGGACCTGTTTTTCTTAAGGCGCTAAGCAACTGTCGTTCAAAAAATCAGGCTTTTATGACTATGTCTCCAGTTGTGGATTCAGAATCACTAGCCATTTTTGAAATCCTTGCCCAGGGCATCAAATGAAATTGGCATCCCCTGTTAGCCGCTATGACTGGCAACTTTGACAGGAATTTTTTTTTTTTTCTATGTTGTGTTGATGTTGCTTCCAAGCAAGTTAGCAGCAGATCTTGATGGCAGTTGGGTTGCTTCCAGGTGCCTGCCAAAACTTACCTACAGCTCAGAAATCAGCCTGAACTTAGGGGACATCTGTCATATGCATCAAATACGCACCTCGGTTCCAAAAGATTTAAGCTTAGGATGGCAGGGGAGGCAAATGAAAAACGCAGTTCTTTTGCTCCACGTATGTGTGTGCAATCTAGGTCAGTTTAATAAAGGCTCCCAGAACAAAGTATAGCCAGATAAACTTGGGGAAGCTGAGCAGGGATGAGCCAAGTGTAAAGTGCCTTGTAGAGCTGGAAAGCTAAACACCACTCAGATACAGACTGGAGATTTCCATACTGTGGGCCAATCTCTGGTTGCCAGGTTAGATTTAGCAGACTCCAGAAAGACCAGGGCCTGATGCTGACTTCGGTTGAAACCTGCAGAAGAGCTAGGTCCCTCTTTCATTCTGAGCTGGCATTTCGGGACTTGTGTGCGTGCATTTCCTGACATGGCCAGGACAGCCAAGTGCCTTGCTCTCCATGCTTCAGCCAGGAAGGCCACAGCAACACAAACTAGAGCTCTGCTTTGGCACGTTATATGTGGAGTCAATCAGGAGCCGTTTACATGGGCAGAGAGAACTTTGGCCTGATCCCATCCTCCTCACTCAGACCAAAGGCTTTGATGACTTCAAAGGGAGCCATCCCTGCATACAGATGGCAAGGTCAGCCTCTTTGGCTCATATTGTGCCAGTTAATACACTGGCAATTAACCTGAAGCATAGACCGGTGTTTCTCAAATGCGGCCACCATGGGGCTTTTCTTGTGGCCCCAGTGTCCTGGCTGATGATGGGGAGGGGGCAAGGGGGGGTAAAGCAGCAGTCCCTCCCCTGGGGCCACCCGCAGGGGCTGGTCCCTGTCCTTTTAAAGCAACAAACACTAGGAGCAGGCAGCCATCATGACTTCTCCACCTTCCTGGGGACAGTGAGGCTCAGGCTTCAGCCCTGGAGTGGTGGGCAGCAGACTCTGGTCATGCAGCAGCAGGCCCCAGCCGCAGGGCTTCAGGCTTGGCTTCGGAGTCCGGCTCTGGGCTCACCTTCCGCACATCGCCCCTGGCCCCTGTTGTCGCCTTCAGTCCCCATCCGTGCAGCAGGACTCCAGGCTCCTGCCCTGAGCTAACTTTCCTCCCATTGTCCCTGCCTCCCATCTATCCCCCCCATCGCCCCTTGGCCCCCTCTCCACCTCCCCATTTAGGGCTTACTTAGTCCCCCAGCTTGCCAGGGCTGAGTAAGTCTGCTGTGAAAAGTGATATTTGTATGTTTGTTCATATCACTTTTCACAGCCTCCCAGCTAGCTATCAAAAGTGATATTAACAAATATACAAATGTCACTTTTCACAGTAGCAGACTCACTAACTAGCAAGTCTAAAAAAATTAAAAGCAGCCAGAAAATCAAAACACGCAAAGCTCCTTATTCGTGTTTCTATTCTATTTAAGTTCAGTAAAGAAAAGAGACAACTGTACATAATTTTTGAGTCTGCAAAAAAAAAACTACATAAATAAATGACAATGATTTGGACGTGGATATGTGCATATTTATTTGCTTTTCCTAAAGTTAATTAAGTATTTTAGGAAAAATTGTCAGAGCTGCCAGCAGCAAAAGTTGGTGACCACATTCAGAGGCCACCCAAAAATTGGTTGTGAGAACCACTGACATAGACCATGTTCTGCTGTCAACTATGCCAATGTAAATCTGGATTGATTTCAGTGGAGTGAGTCTGAATTTTCAGCAGAGTAAATAAGGTCAGAACTTACCCCTATATTCCACACTGAAAGAAATGTACAATTGCATGGTAAGAAAATGAGCTGGTGAATATTTTAAGGGGAAGGGAAAGTGACTCCTCCTCCCTGCAAGGTAAGAACAGTTATTTTATTTTCTGAAGACATTTTCTTTTTACAAAAATACTGAAAAGTTCCAAGAACAGGATGGGTAGAGGGATCTGTAGGTAGGTCTGTGTCTGTAGGGGCAGGCAGAGCAGGTACACAGGTAAAGGGACCAGTATATGGAACCGTGAATGTAGACCTACAGATAAAGGGTAGATCAATTGGGAGTAGAGATGGATGGAAAACCCTATTTCACTGAGGTCCCTGGCTACTTTTTTCCTTAATTTGGCTGTTGCATTTTTAGGCCTCTGAGGTGCCAATCCCACAAACACACACATGCTTAACTTGAAGTCCGTGGGACTATTCGTGTATGTAGTTGAGACCTTGTATGTTTGCAGGCAGAGCCTTAATCCGCATTGTTGTTTGACATAAAAGTATTGAATCTGTCTGTGTTCTGGCATTTGGAAATATCTGTGGGTCAGTCTATCTCGGTTCTTTGAAGTGGAAGTGTTTGCAGATTTAGCCTTATGAACTAGAAGACAGGAGTCATACAGCGATAGATGAATTCAGTTTCTCTCCATTCGCTCATTTCCAAGCACTGGGGTTCATATATAGGGCACATACAATTAAATGAAGAGAGCCCTAATGTTACATTACTGTTGTACTGCTGCTGCTTTGGGAATATGTATTTTTAAGGTAACTCCTTGTTATCAAAACTTCTCAGACACCCGGTACTCTGCTCCACAGCCTAAAGAGAACCTCACATAAACTCGTGGGCTGCTGCAGCTAGTTCACACCAATCCTTTTGCTTTTCGCAAACATTGAGATCTGTACGTTTCTCCCCGTTGGGAGCTGGAGGAAGAAATGATCTGTTCAGTTCCCATTACTCCTAAACCAGAAATGTCCACTGGCCTCACAGGTGGCTTGTTCATTTTGTTATAGAACCGGGACTGTTCCAGTTAACGAGCTTTGCTCTCACTGGCAATTGTCACCATAGTCCTAGAGCACTGCAGAACATATACTAAAAATATACAGGTGCCAAAAGCTCAAGGACCGTGATGAGGCTCAGGACAAGGCATTAGCAAAAGAGACAAGCCTGGAGAGAGGTGAGAGTCCTGGATCATGAGAGAGAAATTGAAAAGCCTGGTTGTTCTGATGGCACTTCCCTTTGGCCTGAGGGGATCATAAATACAATGGTTGTGAGAGACTTGATGGCTAAGGGGGACTGGGTCTTTCACTGCTTGGTCATTGGTTTGGATCCAACTCTAGCTATGAGCAAAAGTTGATGCCAAAAGTTGATGGGCAAAGTGAAATCAGTTTGCAGGGTTCAGAACAGTTCCCACTAGACACATATCCCTGTTGCTAAAAAATCACCACCATAACTGTGTTGGGAATCTCAGCAGACCGTGCAGGATAGAATGTGCCATAGACAAAAGAGATGCTTTGCTCCACCATGCTGGTGGGAGGCAGTGTGTGTGGGAAGTTTGACTCTCTCTCTTTCTATTACCACCACCAAAAAACAAACAAACAAAAAGTCAAGTGAATGCTCTATGCATGGGCTCATGGTGTGGTTGGTCCCCTTATGCCAGCACTGCTGTCCCATACCTTGTGGGGAGTTCCACTCTCCACAGGAGTGTTCACCAGTTTACTTAGCCCAAGCCAGTTATGCCCACTGCTACCAGCCAGGATGTGTGGGGAGGGAATAGGAACAAACAAAAGGATGAGTCAGAAATACAAGGTAGAATAAAAACAAAACCAAAAGCGAAAAAACCAAACCCATCCTGCTGATCCTTTTCTGGCTTTTCCAGTGTTTTGCAAGGATCTGCTAAGAAATGGCCCAGTGCTATGGAAATTCTGCTGCCATTTCTCAGAAAAAACATAAGAGTTGCCACAAATTACTTTAACGTATGTTTCCATCCTCCTCTTTCTGTTTTTTATTTCTTTCTTGCTTTTCAACAGAAAATTGACTTACTTTTTCACAGGGAAATTGCTGCTAAAGTAATTGCATGTGTGTGTTTTCCCCCCTACGTGATATTGTCAGAGGGCTAAACAATTGTCTGTGTCTGCATGGTGCCTGTAGAAGCCTGTTGCTAAGCAGTCTGGGATACGACACAGAGAAGGTACTGCAATAATGCTAAACCCTGTGTTGTCTCTGAGTGTGTGCGTCTTAGAACACACGAGTGTGCATGCAGATTTCTGGTATGCCCAAAGAGACCAAATGCAGCAGGTGCTTAACTTTTTTCTTTTTGAGGCCCCACCAACATGCTATTAAAAACTCCACAGCCCACCTGTGCCACAGGAACTGTGTTTCTGCATATAAAAGCCAGGGCTGGCGTTAGGGGGTAGCAAACAGGGCAGTCGCCTGGGGCGCTATGCCACAGGGCCCTGGCAAAGCTACAGTCAGCGCTGGCCCCTAGCAAGTCTTACACTGGCCCTGCTTGGCAGTTTCTCCCCCCTTGAAATCTGAGGGTCCAAGACCCCTGGTTGAGAACCACTGTGCTACAGGGCTACAGATAGCAGTGTAGGCATTCCCTCTCAGGCTGGAGTGTTTGCTGGGATTCAGAGCCCAGGCTGCAGCCTGAACCCAAATGGCTACGCTGCTGTTTTTAGCCCCGTAGCATGAGGTCTGTGAGCCTGCCTCAGTTGATCTGGACTCTGAGGCTTGCTTTTTGCAGTGTAGCCATTAGCCAGGGCCATGGGAGACCTAGTTTTGATTCTCTGCTCTGCCACAGACTCCTTGAGTGACCTTGGGCAAATAACTTATTCCCTGGCTGGGCCTCATTCCCTTCTGTGACATGGGGATAGGAGTCCTACCCTCTGTCATAGGGGTGCAGGTAGGATAACTACATTAAGACTGTGTGGGGCTCATATAGTGTGGAATTTAGCTAGCTAAAGCTTTCAAATGATCAGCACCCACAACTGGGCACAGTTTTTCAAAAGCGCTCAGCACCCAATTTAGCCACTTATTTTGGTACCTAACTGGGCACTGCGCTCACCTGAAGAGCTGGCTCATAAATCAGGCATAGGGGTGTGTCTGTCTGTCTCTCTCTTACTTTCTGACTTGTGTAGGTGGCCTAGAACTGGAATGCTCTTTGATTACACTAGTATCTAATTTCACCATTTTTAATCAACCTAAACCATCTAGCTGCAGTACTTACACATGAAAGCAATTAATAATGGGGCAGAAAGTACGAGATCCTAGTCAAAGGCAGCGTTTAGGGTTCAGTGTGTTTAAATGCATTGTGTTTTCAGAGGGCTGGAACACACACAAACAATGTAGTGCTAACACTGTATACATTGACGGTCATAGCATGGGAATGGGGGTAATATAGTGTGCCTGAGGCACACGGGCATAGCAATAATAATTGTTAGCTCGTATATAGTATCAAGAGTTAGCTGTGTTAGTCTGTATCCACAAAAATGAGTCCAGTGGCACCTTAAAGACTAACAGATTTATTTGGGCATAAGCTTTCATGGGTAAAAAAACCTCATTTCTTCAGATGCATGGACTGAAAATTACAGATGCAGGCATTATATAATGACACATGAAGTTCTTTACACTATTTTTTATCCCCACTTTCCAGATGAGGAAGCTGAGGCGCAGTATAGAAACCGTATACTGAAAGAACCCAAGAGGCCAGTAGCTGAACTGTGAACAGAAGCCAGGTCACCTGAGACCCAATGCTATCAGCTGATGGATGTTCAGGAACAAACAAGCTTGGAACCTGGTGAGAATCCATTAGGGCTTGATTTTTTTTTCTTTTTTTTTTTTTTTTTAGTGGCGAGAATGCACAGCACAATAGAACCAGGCCATAGATCTTTCTGGCTATGATGAGTTGCCTAGTTACATGTGCTGCAGCTTAAATCTGGGCTAGCAGGACTAGGGGAGAGGAAAGAACGCCTGCCTAGCAGGACAGGGGTTGCAGGCCATTTTTAAATCTGCATACACCACAGAAAGGGCCCGCCCGACAAAGGCATGGAGTTGCCTGAAAATATGGGAGTTGGCCACCTTTGAAAATTCCAGATGTATCTCTGTGAGTGAGCCTTCTAACAAGTCTTTCCCTCCTAGTGCATTTCAAACCCCCTAATTCTCTTTCCTTTCCTCCTCCCCATCAGTGAAAAGAGTGATGGAGGATGCTGATTATGGTTATGCAGTGGGTAAGCTAGACTCTGTCAGACATTACAGTGGAGTCACATCATAGGCACATTTAACTTACACGATTTTAACTGTACATGCTCAGCAAAACAAAAAAAGAGAAATAACAATTTAGATACTGTACTTGTAGTGCAAGCTTTTCCGCCTGCCATTCCACTCAATGAGCATTTGACTATACGTGATTTTTACCTTACGCGCTGACTTCAGCACCTAACCCCCGCATAAGATGTGACTCCCCTGTAGTTTTATTCAGGGGAAAATGCTGAAGTCTTTGGGAACACTGGCCATTGTGGGCAGGGAGTTATAGTTCCAGAAATCCTATAGAAGCTTTGCTGTACCGCCCCAGAGCCAGTTTGCTGCTGGGACAAAATGATGATATAGTTAAATTTGCGTAAGTGAAAACTGAAGGAACCCACCCTCATGTGTGCAGAGTATCTGATGTCACACAAGCTTTCTCTTAAATCCTTCTGTTTCCTAACCTAGACAGTTACAAGGCTAATATAAACAGCTGCTCATTTTCTACCCTTAGAAATCTTAGTGCCAAATTCTGGGCACTCCTCTGCCCTAAAATGTCCTTCCTGTTTCTGGTGTTAAAGGTTTTCCTGGCCTTTTGAAATACAGAATGAGAGTAACATGCACATAATAAATAGAGGACAGAGAGAGCGAGCGAGTGAGTGAAAACAGCACTGAGCCATTGGGCAAGAGTGCCCAGTATTGTGGAATGGATGTGTATTGGGGGTCTCAGTATGGTGGGGGCAGCAATCCACCCTCCCTTAGTGCTAAAGTGGAGGGCTGTCCCACACTACAGTCCCAGTCTGGAAACAGAGGAGAACCAGCTTTCATGCAGAGGAACTCTCAATGTGGTTTAACAATGATATATACACAGGTGTTACTTCATCTAACAATCAACTGGCATAGGGGCCCAGGGAAGTGTCCTACTCTAGTATCTTCAGTGACCATGCGGACTAGCCAGGACCCTGTATTTTAAATCCTTCTCTGAAAGATCCATACACGGTAGACAATCTGCATTGGAATGCCATTTACCTACCTCAGCAGAACGAGGCGGGGTGGATGGGTAAATTGGCCCTATGGTTCTAGGAGTCTAGGTATATTACAGTGATGTGTAGTCTCTTAATTCACTCCCTCTGCAATGTCAGTAGAAGTCAGTCAAGTTTCTTACGAGCTGGTGGTGGGGCATTTTGGGGTGTAGATTGTGAGGACAATGTTGACCAGGGTTTGTTCTAAGTGCAGCAAGGTTCTCATTACAATTTCTCCCATCGCCTATTTTGAGCATGGCTGGAGCTTTTAACTGGAAAAATTCCATTTGCTACTCAGCAATCTGTGCAAACTCCACATCCTTCATTCTCTTCTACATCTTTTACTGAGAGCACATTAACACCCAGCCTCTTATCGACAAGTCATGCACTAGCCTCAAGTCCCTCATGCCCTCTCTCAGCCTTTCCCTCCTCTTGCCTTTAAGATGGACTTATCACCTTAGTTTTGGCATGATCCTGAGTCGTCTTTAATATTAGAGGAGGGGAGTGGCTTTGTGCTAATGGAAGGATCTGCTCCTCAATGTGTATCTTGCTTCCTTTGAATTCAGTGGGAATTTTTTGCTGAGCCCAAACCTTGCATCCCTCACAGGTAACAGTAGGAATACTAATCTTAGTAAATGCTCACCAGGCTGGAGCATGTTTCCACAGCACCTAATGTAACAGGGGGCTGTCACTGGGACCTTTGGCACTACCATCATAGAAATTCACTCTACTGCACAGGAGTGTCATACGCGACTATGCCCCATATGAACCTAGGGGCTCTTGAGTGGTGAATAGGATCAGATTTTTGAGCAGAGATGGACTGGGGTGACTATTATTTTGACAGAAGCGATTGGAAATGCTACTGAATGTTTGATGATGTGCTGGTGTGTGAGAGAGAGAGAGGGGGACAAACCCACAGACCTGACTTATCAAGAATGACTCCTGGTTTTGGGTGCCCAAATGGCAACATGTTAAAGGAGCCTGATTTTCAGTCACTGCCTGCTCAGCACTTTCTGAAATTTAGGCCTCTTTAAACTAACAAGTTAAGTCGCTCCAATGGGAGTTAGGTGCATAAATACCTTTTGAGGAGCTGGGCCTTAGCCACTCTTGAGAATTTAGGCCGCCATGCTGGTACTGAGAGATTCAAAGAACATAGCTTATCTATGGTTGTTTTCTGGACAAACAATTTTATTTTAGGTAATGCGTCTATACACTGTACATTCAGTCACTGTGGTATATAAGCATAGCTATTTTCATACATAATCTCATAAAGTCCTTTATTTTACAATATTATCTGTTTCAGGGGAGGGGATGTGGAAAAGGGGATGTAAAAGGACTATCAAGGTACACAGCGCAATAGATAAATATGCCAAGCTTTTTTCTTATTTTTTTTTTAAATCAGGCATTTATAAACAAGAAAGCATACATTAATTACATAAAAATAGTTCTAGAATAGTAGAGTAAGTCATAATATCGTCATTAGCAGCAGCATAGGAGAGACCAGGATAACAAAATGTGCTGAAATGCTATTGGCTATTATAAATGTATAGATTTTTTTCCTCAGTTGGGGGGGGGGGGGGGGAGTCATTTCTGTGAATTCTTTTGATTTTTTTTAAAAACAAAAAAACACCTAAAAAAACCAAAACTTCCCTCTAAAACATATGAACTGACGGGGAAAATCATTTTTTGTAATAATAAAATACTTTACAATGAAAATAAGGACAAATAAAATGCAAATGATGTTCAAAAGTTAACCCACATTGAAAACTTGCAAAGTTTTTTTTTTGTTTTGTTTTGTTTTTCCTAACAGACAGCAAAAGTTCTTCTTAGTTAAAAACACAACTCATAAAACAAGACAACTACCAGGTAAGAAAGAGTTTTGAAAAAGTAAACACCATATACACTTATAATACAACCGTGTAAAATGAAAAAAAAAAGTATTTACATGTTGAATTTACTACTTTATTTTTTTTACATTGGCTAGTTCTGTTTGAAAAGCAGAGTATTATGTATACTAGTTAGCTGCTCCATAGATACGAATGTTATTGCTGTTGGTTTTTTTCTTCCCTTCATTAAGTCTTCTTTCAGTATAGAAACAGTGAGTAATTAAACTGAATATACAATTATCTAGGTAATATATTTTTTAAGTATAAGGAGAGTCAATAGCCTGTATAAAACACCTCTTCTCCCTTTTAACTTCTTAAAGGAAACTAAATGGCTAATACAAAGGGAGGGGATGCAATCTTACAATTCCTAGGCACCCTTCTGACTTGGGCGCACATGGAATGCAGCCGTGGTCAAAGTACGAACAATCCCATCTATGAGGGATTTACTTCAGTGCAATGTTGCATACGCAGAAATTACACACAGAACTCCCTCACTGCAAACAACTATCACAAAAGTTTCTCTCACAAGTGTTACCACCTTTATCAACAGAAGTTTTCTAGAATCAAGTGCCTGTGTGATGTTGAAAATACCCAGATATCCCCTTTCCCCGATACACTGATTTATAATCCCTGCACAGAAGTTTTGAGTTAAAAAGAAAAGGGCATGCTCTTCAGTGATGCCAAAATTCTATTATTTGCTCATAGCAAAATGTATTTTGGAAAGATGACCAAAAAAATCAAATCCCATTTTACAGAACTCTCTTATTTAATGAGTTGCTGGTGTAGATAGTTTGTTCTCACAGTCTTCTTGCACTACTAGGGGTGTGGTTCTTAATTTTATTTCCCTGGATGGGTTTAAACCTTAATTTAGAGAGATTTTCTAATAGGTTATTTCCTCAAATTTAAAATAATCCTACTTAGTGCTTGATGTTAATTTGAAACACAGTAAAGCTAGCAGTCAAGAGATTACACTCAACAGATTTATTATAACATATCATGTGAAAAATCAAAAATTTTAAAACCTAATGGCATGCAGTTTCAATACGGAGAATTTTCTTCCTTGGTGTTTCTTGATAAAGCTATTTACGATCTTATTTTTTCCTTCCCTGAAAAAAAATGCGGAGTTCATTCATTTTTGAGGAAAAAAACTTCACACAGACAGAAGTTATGCAAGTGAATAAATATACGTGCTGCATAAATACAAGGATGAAATATATGAGGTGCGGCAGGTAAGAAGGTTGTTTGTTTTTTCTTGGTTGAGACAGGCAGAGGCTTCAACATGCTGCAAATTTTTGTTAGGTCATAAGGAAAGAGACATTCAAAGGTTAGACAAAACAATGAAAACATTCTGCTTCAAAGAAGCCAGCATGGTGAAAAACAACAGGTTTGTTCTATGTGTAATTTCTTGACCTGGCAATAGGGCACAGCATATGAGAGACCTTCTAAAATATGCAACACTCAGCTAAAGTTAAATTATTTAGTTTCCCTTGAAGAAATAACTGAAAAATACAGATGTGGAAATCATAAGGTTGAGAACAGTTTTATGCATATTGCATAACAAACCCTTTACATAAGACAGTAATAATGCCCATTAATGAATATACATATGGCAGAGATTTTAATTCCATGCATATGATTTTTTTAATAATTGCAGAAAAAAATACAAACAAGCAAAAAAAAAAAACAACAAACCACATAAAAAATACCCCTGCATAAACAATGTTCCTTTTGCATTGCACTTTAGAAGAGGAGATTTCTGCCTTAATTCAATCTCCACCATCCCAAACACACAAGGGCAAAATCCCCTGTTTAAACAGACAATTTTAATTTCACGTAATTTACTTGGTATAACAATTTGTTTGCTCCCCGCAGTTCTGCATTGTCCCCATAATTTGATTCCTTTCATATACCTTCTTTCTTGTACCTAAAACATATATGAACTTTACTTCTCATTAATGCTCACAGTTACAATGGTTATTATAATGGATTCAAGCAAACAGCTCTTGTTTAAAAAAAATTAAAAAATCTTTTATTTCTCTCTAATGCACTGTAAGTAAATACTATAATTTTAGGATTGGCAGCCGCTTTTTGTCTACTGAGAAGTAATTTTCAAGCTTACACAGTTTGCATAAATGTCCAAAAAGAAAATAAAGATGACTAGGAATGTGCTTCACTGAGAATAACTTCTGTTTATAATGACGCACAGGTTACCTTTTCTTCTTTAAGTTGTGGAAAAAAAGTCAACATTTCCTTTACAAGATGCTGAAAGGAATAATTAGCTGGAAGGCACATCAGCAGCCCCAGGTCCAATTTTTACCTTATGCCTTTTAACTTGGATGCAGATTGAGAAATGTGTGTTTTTTATTAAATGATTTCCCTTGTTCAGTAAAGCACTGCATATATATATCTATAACAAACACATGGGGAAAGCCCAAATCTCCACATCCTTCCACTTTGTCGATATGTACAACCATGCAAAGCGAGTATAAAATACTGCTACTAGCATATGTATATGGAAAATCCTGATTTGGTAGCTCAGTGCCTGGTCTGCAGTCACTTTGCCTGGGTGTGAATGATGACACGAGGTGCCAGGCTGTGGAGAATCGGGTGGATGTTTTGAAGTCTTTAAAGCACAGTTCAACCTAGAATAATCAACCTGTAAACTTTACAACTGTGGAATAAAATGCAGAGGAAGATTTTTGACAAAGTGCAGTTCCTTAAAAAAAAAAAATAAAAATAAAAAAAGACAAAGTGATGTAATGCTGCAATTTTATTCCAGGGCTGCGGCTTGGATCCCAAAATTAAAGTAATTTCTATTATTTAAAAAAAATAAAAGATGTAGCCTTATTCACAGCAGCAAAAGTGTCATTCTTAGTTTTCTGTAGTATCTGGTGTTGCACTGTCCTTGGGCACAGTAATCCTGACAGACGATGCCGAGTAGGTAAATCAATACTGAATTTATGAAAGGATTGTGTAACAAAGATGAGTTCTCTGGAAAACTGAAGTAAAGATTTCAGAATGACTTCAAAATGCAGGTTGTGTTTTTTTTTTGTTTTTTTTTTTTGCTTATCTTTCAACCAACTTAAGTTCATTCACTTTCTTTCTTCTTCCATTCTTTTCCTAAAACTGAAGTGTTCTTGGATGAAGTGAGTCTTTTGAACACATCAGTTAATGACCGATATCTTTAAAAATTATGGCATGATTTACAAACACTGAAGTCAATAAGGCTGGATTTATCTCTCTCTAGCATACACTCTCCCCACACATGCACTCCCCTCCATCCTCCTTTCTTCCTGGGTTTAGTAGAGGAAAACGAGGATCGTTCATACTAAGAAAAAAAATCAACTTTGAAAAGCACTCTGAAATTCTCATAGAACCACATGACAATGTTAAAACTGTGATGGCTTCCTAAGGGGTTGAAAATTGCTGATGAAATGGCAATATCACCAGAGGGCTTCTACAATAAGAATCCCAAAGCCTGTAACAAGTCATTTAAAAATTGTGCATCAAGGGTTTGTTTTTTTTAATTAGTTTGTTTTGCTTTTAAAGGTTCCTTATTAAAAAAAAATCTTGTTAATTGTTTTAATACCAAGTCTGTATAATGTAATCATTTTAAATAGCTTATAACAAAAAGTTTGTTGTTGTTTTTTTTTGTTTTACATTCCAAAGTGTTCCAGCAAGCACAAGAACAACATCACAGCACTGCCATGGTTGCTTGCCTTATACTCTGGTTTGAACTGGACGATGCTGCTTGCTTGAAGTTTGCCAGTAGAAAATTTGCAGTGGACTCAAAAGTATTTAGTTTATAAACACTCTGTGTGGTATAGGCACAGTAAGATGTTGTGCTATATGGATTGAAAAAAGAGGCGTAAGTCAGTGCTTCTGTTGTAAAGAGTAACATTTGCCCTCCAACTACTGATAAAGTCCATATTTATAGATGTGTGCAGCGCAACACACACCCACTCACACATGCACGTACACACACACCCCACACATCCTCCCTTACTGTGCATATATGTCATTTTGTTTATAGATCAGACGTTAATTCTCAGTGTTGTTTGCTGTGTTCTCACTGCTGGGATGATTGCTTGATTTAGGCCACAGTTGTTCCTGAAGTTCCTTGACCACTTTTTCCAAGTGTTCCCGAGCCTCCCTCTCATGCAGCAGGTCCGCTCGGAGCTGTTCCCTGTCAGCCTCGGCATGCTGAAGCTTAACCTGTAGGTCCTCAATCTAGAGGAAAGGAAATGGAGGGAGGAAAAAAGTATTTTGGTTCCATTGTGTCTTTGTGGATTCAGAAAAGAACTAGATCATTTCAGACCAATAACACATGTAATTTATATAGGCTATGAGAACAGTAATGTAACCTCATGCTGCAGGGGATAAGAGGATCAATGGCAGGACTAGGATGGAATGTTATCATTCCTACCCTCCCCCGGTACAGTTACTATGTGCATTATGGGAACTGTTTGCCTTCTTGGAAGCACTTCACTATTACAAGACAGGGTGGACCAGGGGTATGGTATGAATCTCAGAACTGTTAGAGAGGGGAAAGACCAAGTAGGTGCAGTTCTTATGCCCATGGACTTTTAAGGTAGCAATATGCAGGGGTGTAACTGCCTCCTAAACAGCTAACGTGACTAATTTCCATGTGTTTATTAGCATGATTCTCCAAAAATGCATTCTCATTGGCCAGCTAGAGCTTCAAGCTGGTCACAGCCCCCCAAAAAGGCCAACTGTGATCTCATCTTACAGACAAGCAAGAATCCTTAAACTTTTTACGGTAAATGAAAGGGACTTTGAGGAAGGGAAGACAAGGCTAGTAATGTAGAGGTGCAGCTAGGTTCAAGGTGTGGGGCTGAAGGAGGAAAGAAATGACCATCTGAAATTTCCCCTGACCCCAGCCACAGGGTCTAGCTCTTTGAACTACTTTGACAAATTCAGACTGGAAATAAGGCCTAAATTTTTAACATGGAGGATAAATTACCCACTGGAACAATTTATCAAAGGGTGTGGTGGATTCTCCAGCCAGGGAAATTTTTAAATAAGATTGGAAGTTTTTTCTAAGAGCTCTGCTCTAGCTCAAACAGGAATTACGCTGAAGCAGCACCAAGGCCTGAACTACAGCATGGGGGTGGGGTGGGGTGGGGTGCGGGAGGTGTCAGACTAGAGGCTCATAGCAGTCCCTTCAGGCCTTGGTGTGCTGAGGTAAAAGCTAAACTGGCAGCTGATCAAACTCAGTTTTTGACCAGCACAAGCTGTAAGTGCCTGCTCGGCCATAAAATGATGTTGAAAAGGCAGCTGGGCTTCCCCCATAGCAATCTGGCCAAACAGCCCATGGATCCTTACACAAGAGAGGAAGGGTTGGCACCTTGCAGGCAGGGACGGGGGGGTTGTACTTCAAATCTGGGGCTTGCCGCTTATGCTGCAGTGGGAAGATGAACCAACACTCATATTCCAGCATCGGGCAACAACCTGTGACCAACCTCAGCAACCCCAAACGGCAGGAAGAGCTTAGCTCCTCACCGACTCAGGCCCCATAGTCTGAATGGCAAGTGCAACCTCCAGCAGGGGTGTAGATGGGGATGAGGACTGTGCTGACTTGTAAACTATAACTTCGCCCAGTGGCAGAGGTAACAGAAAACATCTGCAGCCTCATGTCATTTCACAAGAAAATGAATGCCTTGCCTTCCTGGGGCTGAAACCAGACCTGTCATCAGCAGGTGCAGGATCTTTACACCCACTCTGAATTTGGCCCTCTGGGGTAAGCTACAGGAGTTCAGGGCCCAACTTGCCATGCCTTTCACTAGGAGATTGGCCCCTAACTCTTTTAAATTCCTGTTAACAAGCCCACCCCTGGGTTTATTATGTCTTCACACGCTTGTTTGATGCTAGTTCACAGACTAAATCTGGCAAAAGAACTGTGGTTTCTTTGAAATCAAGAACAAATTATGAAAACACACGCGCACATACATTCTCTCGCTCACCCTCTCTTCCTGTGCAAGTTTGGCAGCTACAAAGTAAGGCACAAGGACAAATAGTGTAAAATTTTCAAAAGCAGTAAGTCCACTGACTTTCTATAAAATTTTTAGCCGCCTAAGTCACTTTTTAGCATTAGGCTCCTAAGTTATTGAGGTACTTTTTGCAAATGTTAGCCCTCATGCTAGATTCATGTAGCTGAAAACCCCACAACTGGGGGTATTATGGGGGGTGGAAGGGGGGAACAAGTCAAATTTTCATCCAGAGCAAAATAGAAGAGAGGACACACCTGCAGCTCAGCAAAGCTCTATCCTGTAATTAAAGAGTTTAGTTTATCTGCATGACCTGGTGCCTTGGTTTTTCTTTTTTTTTTTTTTTTTTGCTAAACTGGAAGTCAATTGCAGGTAACGCCCAGTGCAACAGAGCTCAGTCTGGGTATGTTTAGTCTGGACACCTCTTATCAGTGAGACATCCTGAGATGCTAGGGAGGAAGCCCACATTTCCTGCTTCTCGTCTCCGGGTTAGGCATGTCTTAGAATGGTACAATCGGACCACTCCCCTTCCCGTTATTGAGAACCAGGGTTAGACGAATTTAGGGTGTTGCTTTTTCTTTTTTACTTTGAAAGGCTGCTGTTGTAAGTTTTGGTATTTGGGAAGAATGTGACCTGCAATCCAGCCCCAAACGAGGGGATGTGTGTGTAACAACATGCTACATTAGGTATGAACTAATGTGAATACACCATGTTGATCCATGACCTAATCCTCTAGTAGGTCAACTGCATGTACGTGTATGGTGTTTGCATAGATGTTACATGTATCTCTGCTCCTTGTAGGCCTAGATCTAGCAAAGATCATTATTAATTCTCCCTCAAACAATGCTAAAACAACATAAAACTGGCTGCTTTCTGGGAGTTTTGGGAGACGGATGGGTGGGAGGGTGGGGGGATATAGGAAGTTAGTGTGGAGAGAGAAACCGTAGCAGGAAGTCAGCTGTTTGGATTGGGACCGAAACCTGCCCCATCTCCCTCCTGCCAGAAACTCCCTGTGATCTAGGCTCTTTCTGACCCATCTCCCTTATTAACCATCTATCAGCCAGACTCTTGGACTGGGAACCAGCGGGGGAGATGGTTCAGCAGAAGGTAGTCAAGGAGGGAGCACGTCTGAATAAGGCTGGAAGGCAGTAAGGGGAGGCCGGTGAGGGGAGGGAATTGGGGAGAAGGGCTAATTGGGTTTTTTTTGGAGAGGGTGAGGTTGCGAGAGGGTTAACGAGGATTATGGGGCCTCATTCTTTTAACTGGGAGGGAATTAAGGGCCAATCAGGTTGTTTCAGTGGGAGAGGAAGGGGAGGGGGGAAGAGCACTGCAGCGGACTCCTCTTGACTAGTGTTTCTCACGGAAATCCAGGAGGCTGCCACTCGGCTCTCAGCTCAGCCAGTTATGCTGGGTCATTTCAGGGGGCTTGGAACAGTGGATGGCCTTGCATTCCACATGCCCTGCAAGACCAAGACACAACAAGGTGACTTAAGGACATACAGCTTGAGCTCCTGGGGCCCATGGCTTTTGTTTGTGTGAATAAGCTGTTGACTGTTTTGTTAGAAGAGAATCTGGCTGGGGGAAGATGAGAGGGGGCTGGGGTGCGTGTTTTAATTTAAAAGCTTGAAGTGAAACACTCCTGTTGGCTCACAGCAATAAGCAAAACTCCCTCCCAGTGGTGTGGCCCAGCCATGCAGCCTGAGCTACACCTAGCCTTCTGAATCTGCAGGTGATCACTAGGGAAATCCTATACGGAAAGTGACTGAAAGCTATGGGACTTTGCCTAATACTCTCACTAGATGAAATCACCCCTGTGCAGAGGGACAGCACATGGCCCATGGGGCTCAACGGGGACTGCGATGGTACTAAACACAGTGCCAGCTCCCTGCACAGGGTGGATTTCACCTGGAAGAAATATTCTTGGCACTGCCTCTAGTTAAAGGCCTGAGCTACCTAGTTTGGTCATGTAACCTTCCTCAGACCTGGGGAGCGTCTGCAGAGGGCCCAACTCCGGAGAAGGAAAGATGGACTTGTGCATAAAGTGCTGACTGGGCCTCGAGAGTTGGGTCCATCTCTGCTCTGTCAGACGCTCCCTATGTGACCCTGGCAAGTCACCTCTTTGTGCTTCAGTTCCCCATCTGTAAAATGGGAGAAAATTCTTCCCTACGTCTCAGGATGGCCCAAATACTACAGAGGGGCCATGTAGATACCTAGACAGGCAGAGAATATCCCTACTGGAGTCAAGGGGCATACAGGCTGAAGAAGGATGGCACTGACTAACCCTAGAAAGTGGAGAGCAGGGAAGCTTGTATGCCAAGCAGCTCTCAAAGGCCTGGCCTTACCTGGGCAGAGTATTTGGCCCGCAGCCTGCCTGCTTCACATCCTTTGTCACACACCCGGATCTGCCTGGCTTGCTCCAGTTCCCGCTTTAGTCGTATCCGCGACTCATTGGCTTCTTTCATTTTCTTCTCGTTCTCAGCTCTAAGACGTTCAATCTCTTTCCTCAAGTTGCGCTTTGCCTCGGTTGCCTCTCTCAGCTTCTCCTTCTTAGCCACACGCAGGAACTCCAGCTCCTGGAAGGCACAAACAGTTACAGAGTGCCAAAGGAACAGGTGCAGCACATACAAGAATACAGCAAGGAACTGGGCTCAAAAAAAGAATGAGAAGCTCATGGAGGTTAGGTCCATCAATGGCTATTAGCCAAGATGGTCAGAGATGCAGCCCCATGCTCTGGGTTTCCCTAAACCTCTGACTGCTAGGATGGGTCACTCACTATTTGCCCTGGTCTGTTCATTGCCTGTGAAGCACCTGGCACTGGCCACTGTCAGAAGACAGGGTTAGAGGGACTACAGGTCTGCTCATATGTTCTTAAGTGACACTGGAAAGGAGAAATGGATCTAAACCAAACCCTGAGATTCAAACACCACTGCATTTATTTTTTATTTTATTTTAATTTTATTTTATTTTATTTGGGAGGCGGGGAGGGAAGAAAAGGAGGCTGAAATCTGAACTTGGTTCCAAATTTTGCAAATGACCCAATCCTTCTAGTGGGCAGAATGAAAGTCCTGGGCCCAAGGAACCCAAATTCAGGACTTTTAAAAAGCCAGGCTTGATCCAAATTTCTCATCTTACTTTCAAGCAAAATGGCTGTTACTGTCTAAGGCTGAATGAAGATGAATTGGAGTTCACTCTTTTGGTGCATCCACTGTTAGTGCTGAATGCTGTACTGGCTGAAAACAACTTTCAGAGAAAAGGATCAAATGAGATAACTCTAATGGCTGCCCTTTATCTGCAGACACGAAATTGGGTCTGCACAAAATGAGGACAATGGAGCCCGTGAGTGCTGCTTGTGAAGGGCAAAGCTGGCCAAGACGCTTTCTATAGCTACTGCAATCGAGCAACAAGCAGCTCCATCACAGCTGGTCAGGAAGAGACATATGATGAATGTGAAAATAAGTTACTTTTTTTTTAAATTTCTAACGTTAAGCAGCTCTGTTGTATTATCTATGTTTGCGTGCAGTCCTCGGGCTACTGCCAAGTAGCCAATGGAACCTGCTATGGTTAGGAAACCCCTGCAGTAAAAGCAAAGGTAAATCCAACCTCCGCTTCATTCAGAAAATGTTTCCTTTCCTGCCATTGAAGTTCTTAGCATGAATGACTAGCATGAAAACTCTCATCCAAGCGAGAGCTGTGAAATCAAATTAAACCAGAGGGAAATGAAAGGGAACAAATGGAGAGGAAAAGGCTAACTGGTAGTTTATGGACACATGTCCACGTTCATGTATCACATGCTTTTCAAATTACAAATATTCTAATCTTAATGCCATGCTTATACTTATACATCAATTACTTATGTTTCTCTTTGCAAAAATTGGCTGTGATCTGGCTTTTTAAAGGGTTAAATTAAACGAACTATAGCACATGACTCCTCCCACCCCCTCCCAGAAGCTGGACTTCCTCTCTGTCAGAGGCAAACCCTCACAGCAACTGTGTCTCTGGTAAGTAACACACTGCATTCGGGTCATGGGAAATTCACTCCTTTGACAATCTCACTTCCCAGCCAGGCCATTGTTAGCTCAACCTCGACATGAGGGGCGCACATGCACGTACGCCCTAGCTCCGTGGAATCGGAAACCCAGAGCTGCCAAAATGGAAACTGAGGGTCAGACGCCATCCTCTTTCCCGGTCTGACACACTCCTTTGCTTGATTAATCCTGTAAAGCTCAACTTGGGTTCAGCACCTGTTTTACATAAATGAGGTTTGCTTTTTTATATTATACATAGCTGGCTTCAATGAAACACAAGGAAATTGAGTGGCTTGCCCCTAGGGCACACAGAGTGAGTGAGCAGCTCTGGCTGACAGAAAGCGCTGGACGTCCCTTCCCATGGAAGCTGACCTTGCAACCTGTGATACCGAAGACTTCCTTACAGGAGCAGTATATTGTGTGAGAGAACGGGCTGCAAATCTGGGCTTAATGGAGGAATCAATGCCAACTGGTTGGGCAGACTTTGGTTCAAATATGAACCAGGTTCACCCAGGCACCTTTCTCCTACTACGGCGACTGTGATAAAGCACCTAGGTTCTAATATTGCTTTGTCTTGGTGCAAAGGCTTAGTGCAAACAAATCACGTCTACATATGAGCCACTGGCCCCCCAAACCTGGCACTTATTGGCTGACAGGAATGTGTGTGCCTGCTTTTGGCAAATAGCAAGAGGGTCTCTGCTACCAGCCCTCTATGCTAAAAATAACACGGTGCTCATTGTTACAGACAATATCCCTGCTCCATTGAACTGGGGGTACAACACCACCTAGTTATGCTTCATATGCAGTATCCTAAGAGGAGGTTGGA
The DNA here is from genome assembly GCF_003597395.2 of Chelonoidis abingdonii. Classification (NCBI taxonomy): domain Eukaryota; kingdom Metazoa; phylum Chordata; order Testudines; family Testudinidae; genus Chelonoidis; species Chelonoidis abingdonii. The sequence continues at coordinate 5,693,635 of NC_133791.1, forward strand.
CCCTGGTTACTAGCACACAAATGTAGATAATTACTACAGACTGACAATCTCAACTCCCTCCCTTCCCCAGCGTGCTGACGCCACGCCATGCCCTGCAGAGATGTGCCTGGGTTGGACAATGGGGAAATCTTACATGCTTCCCAACAGACAAAACCTTTCAATAGGCCCCTCTTTGAGGAGAGAAACGTGAACAGGCTGGGCCTGGCGAGCTTCTCAAAGGGAAACAGGGATGTAGTTTTTGGTTTTGGTTAAAAATTTGGGATTCTTTCTTAAACAGGGACAGGTGGCCATGTGATATATAGCCAAAGCTCCCATATACCATGCATTGGCCCTTTTCTGTTCAGAACCAGAACTCCAGGGAATGCTGCTAGCATTCTGGGAAGACAGGTGAATTACTTTCAACGCGAGACTAGCCAACTGGTTCCCCTTGCAGGTGAATATGCAGACAGTGACAACAGAAAGCTGTTATCCATCATTACCTGGTGCAGGCTTCGTTTAGCCTGCAAGGCAGCATTTAGCTTCTCCTCCTGCTTCACTCTCATTTTAACTACTTCATGGAGGAATTTCTCTTTGGCTTCTTTAGTATCCAGGCCACTGTCCAGGGCCTGCCTTAGATGCTCCAGTTCAGCTTCCAATCCGCTGCTGTGAGACTCAGCATGGGTGGCAACTTCAAAGGAGTTGCTGACAGTGGCCGTGGTTTGCATGCTAGGTGAGCTCATGTCCTTCGCAGAGCTGGATGAAGTAAAGGATGGGGAGGAGAGCGAGGACAGGGAGGAGGTGACTGAAACAAAAAAACAAACAAAATCCTGAGGTTAACAAACGTTCACAGCAACATAAGTTACAATGGGATGAGACCCTTTAAAAAGGGAAGCCACACAACATATAATCTTACAAACAGGAGAAAGGAAAGAAACGTTTTATGCCTTGATGTAAGATGGAAATATAGATCTAAACAATGCACAGGGCTGCAAGGCTCCCATCAAACCCAGCGGAAGTTTTGTCTGAGCACAGACTTTGGGATTCAGCCCACTGAGCTCATTGGCTGTATGCAAACTCTCTGCACTCTCCATCTGGAGAACATTTCCAGTTCTTTGGGGAAGAACTGGACAGTGATATCCCGCTAGTCTTGGTGGGTGAAATTCACCTGTGTGCAGAGGTGCAGCACCAACCCTGTGCACTGCTTAAGGGCTGATCCTACCCTCGCTGAAGTTAAACCATCAAAACAGGGCTGAAGTGGGACTTAGGTAATACATAAGTATGTGTTGATTCCTTGAATTTGAAAATGGACCACTTAGGGACACATTTTCCCTCTGAAATAAAACTGTGTGTGTGTGTGCGCAAACCACCATTTGCATGGGAAAAATAGCTGACTGCACATGCAAATCCCAGAGCAGACTTTTTTTGACACCAGAGGGCATGGGATGTACAGTATACTCATTTGCATGTGCGTTCACCCATTTTAATGCAAGTTTGAGATTTTGTGGCTGTATCTAAGCGTGTGCTTTTCTGTGAGTGTGCACCGGGGGTGTCCTTCGGTGAAAATTTCACTTTTGACTTGTGCCTCTGTTTCTCACTATTATTTAAGGCTGGGATTTTCAGAGGGGCCTCGGGGAGTTGGGTATCTAGATCATATTAGGCGCTCAACTCCCATTGGAGTTTAACTTCCTTGGACTCCTCTGGAAAACCAAACCAAAATTATTTTAGGAAAAAAAAAAAAAGGCAGGTAACTCACACTTACATTCCTCCCGGGTTTCTACTTCAATCTCTGCTTCTGACTCTTTGTCCTCTTCGGTGGCAGTGACAGTGGTCACTGTGTCCGGGACTGCTGGGTTGTCTGCAGTCAGCTTCCTTTTCCGTGGCTGGACTGGGCTGCTCATTGGCTCACTGCTCCGTGACACCACTGTGGCACATGGGGAATTGCTTATAATCTTCTGCTGAGCAGGAGGCGCAAGAGCCACGTTGGGGGCCACAGCATTCTCGAAACTTTTGTAGGAGTAAAAACTGTTTGGGAAGGGGGAGACAAAGAAAAAAGGCAAAATATTCAATCCCATTCTTGCCTTCAAAATGCCTCCTAACTAGCATCTTAGACTGAAAAACGCCAAATCCTCCACTGGTGTAACTCAGCGGAACTGCACTGATTTCAACCCTGATTTACACTAGCTGAGAATCTGGCCCTATGATCTCCACCCATTAAGTTCTCCATGCTCTTCTAAGTGCAAGGAGGATTTAGACACGTAACCGCCACTCAGTTCAACAGGAATTACAGGTTAAATACTGTGAACATGGAAGAGACCAGAGCGTCAAGTCTCCCCTATGTTAAATGTTGTTTCTATATTTCTGTCTCTGGAGTTTTATGGATTCTTCCACGATATGGTGCTTTTACATCTAACCACCCACAACTGCCTTCCAGTTTTTGAGATTGCACAGCCTGGAAAAAAGCCAATAGAGTGCCAACAAAATTCTGTAGTGCATAATTAATTTTTCCAGATCACATGTATGCGAATGCGTATATATTATATTACAGTCAATGAACTATGTTAAAAGAACATTAAGATTGCAATGTCAAGCACTCAGAATGTTGGTAAGGTTGCCGATGTAGCCTTAATTCAGACCCCTTGCAATTATGCAGTGAGAAACAATCTTTAATTATATGTTAAAGTCTCTACCGAGCATGTGCAAACTAAGATTTTTCAGAGGCTTATAACTGTCAAATTTGGATGAATTTTTGCAGGGACAGCAAGACACATGCTTGAAACCAGGGTGACTACCCAGCCAAATTCCAAGTGCTTTTTTCAAAGCACAGAGTGCTGGAGTGTCTTAAAAAAAAAATTCTAAACAGCCGTTTTGTTAACAGGAGCAAAATATTGTATTTCCCCCAGTCTCTTCTCAGAAAGTTCCTGTTTCCTAACTTTTCCAAAAAATTCAGTTTGAGGCAGACAACTGGCATGAAAGTTGTCAACCTGAGCAGTTCAAGTTTGGCAAAGTTCTAAACAAACTGAAAACAGGGACTTATAATGAAACGTGTCAGGCAATTTCAAGTAAGGGCAGCGCTACCACCACTGCCTAGACAGGGACTGATTCTGATCATGCTTGCACCAGTGTAAATCAGGAGTAAGTACTACACTTGTATGAAAACGAATGTGAGAGCAGAATCAGGTCCATAACAGCAGCTTTCCAGCGATGGCTGTCAAAGCCTCAGCTGGATAATTTGTACATGCAAAAGCAAGTTTTCATGTACAAGGTGGGTACACATGCAAATAGGATATACATTTATACACACTGTGCACAAGCACAGATTGCAGTCACAACTTCAACACACTCTGAAAATCTGGACCTCCAGGTGTCAATGGAGATTTCCATGGGCAGCCCCTGTTGCAGTTACAGCCAAACCAACATTCATATATAGATATGCACGCAGACTCACATGGATCTGAGCATGTTTGTACATGTACAGACCCTTCTGTATTCCAAAAAATGAGAGAACTGTACAGAAAGGAGGGGAAAAACAACTGAAATAAAAATCTAAGCAACCAGGTTGGAATGACCACTTAAGGCACTGGGGAATCTGCTGAAAGGAGAGGGGGTGGCAGGGCTAGCTAAGAAATGCTGTTGAAACTTCCCTAAAAATAACAGGGGTAGAATGGGGGGCCTGGGAGACATAAATCGTGGATTGATGCAGGGGGACAGAATGTTTAAAGCCAGAAGGATGGGAGCAATGGGAAGGATGCTGGAGACCTGAGGTCTATTCCCAGCTCTGCCCCTGATATGCTGCACGAGTCAGCATCTTTGTCTCCTCTCCCACTTGTTTTTCTTATCTATTTAGATAGTGGGCTCTTTGGGGCAGGGACTCTTCTCTGTGGATTTTCAGCACCAAACACATGGGGCTCCAATCTCTGGTGCTGCTGTAATAATAATCATCATCAAGAAAGCAGCAACAGGCATGGCTTTGGAAGTCAATTCCGTTCATTCCCATAACAACCAGAAGGCCTGTTAATTTCTGAAATACTAGTACATTCACTAAAACGGGTTTAGAACAGTGTGTGTTTGGAAGTACAAAATCAAGATGTCCGGACAAACCAAACTGATGCCACGAGCCGGAGTTTGAGTATTACTAGGGATAGTTGTCTCAGTGTATTTCAACAGCGCCTGCCAAAGGGACAAGATTGTAGAGACAGTAAATTTAACAGATGGATACAGTACATGGATAGTGGCTTGAGTGCCTTAAAAAGAATAACTTAAGGGCATGTGAAATGAGCTGTATAGAATGAGGAACAACAAATGCAGCAGGAGTGGATGCTTCCATGCACCATCTTGCCCAGGGTGTATCAACCCTGATCTCATGAAATCACCGGTATTGGCCAAGAGGATAGTTTGGGCTCCAAGGCCCATTCAATCCAGGGCATTTCTGCTGAGTCTGCCAACAAGGGAGTCAATGCGTTAGCTTTGGCAGTGGTTTGGTGACAGGGGCACCTGTGTGCTACTGACCTGGGAGGAGACAACTGAGACATTTCACAGGGAGCCACCAAAGAGCTGTCTGGTGATAACTACTGGTCCCTACCAACTTGGAGCAGATGCCACTCATCACCCTAGAAGTTGATGGCCAAGCCATCTTTAAACAGCAGATGGGCAAAAGTCTAGATCAACTGCACAAAATGCTTGTCTCTTTGCACCACTGAACTAGCAATGATGCCTGGACAGATCCTTCATTTCGCAATCTTTTGACGCACATTTCACTCAAGAAAACGGAATTACTGTATGCACAAATACTGCCACTTTCTTGTTTTCCCTCCCCAGAATCACTTAAAACTGCGGCTGCAAATGCTTTCACTGCACTGCCAGCACATTGACTTGAACGAAACAACACAGCCACTCATACCAGTGCAAGGAAAACACCCGCAAAGGGGCTTGCTGTCATATAAAATTGATTCTCCCTCCCACCCCATAGCTTAAGTCTTCTTACCTGTCTCGGATTAGTATGGGAAGATGTGTCGAGAGATCTTTCTCGTTTGCTGAAACAGCAGGGGACCAAGGCCGGAAAGCAGAGAGGCGTTGACGGGGATGGACACAACCAATACTCTGCAAGGGAGGGAAGGAAAGAAAGGAAGAGAAAAATAAACAAAAATTGGTCACCACTGAGTATATCTTTCAAAAGTATAAACTGCAAAGGAAAGTTATTGACGTGTGTGTGCGTGCGCGCTTGGGTTCTGTTGTCTCTAAAACAATTCCCCAACTGGGTTGGCTTTCTGGACCTAACTGCTTAGTGCTTTTCACTGGAAGAGCCAAGTTGGATTAGATTTAAAATCCCATTCAGTTGTTGCTTGCCAACAAATAATATGTGGTTTGCAAGAGATCACCTGGGACTCCAGGGCCTTTCAGGATTCCCATACCTCTAAGGCATCGAGAAACTGCTTATTTCATCCCACAGCCACGCTGCCAATGCTCACTGAGAGTTGGCAGGAGAAGGGGAAGGGCAGAGTAATTCATTATTCATCAGGGAAAGGTGGAAAACATCTTTCATTTAGGCTAGGTCTACACTGGGGTGGGGTCGACCTAAGACATGCAACTTCGGCTACACGAATAGCATAACTGAAGTTGGCGTATCTTAGGTTGACTTACCTGGCCGAGTCGACCGCTGCCCCTCCCCCGTTGACTCCACTTCCGCCTCTCACCGCGGTGGAGTTCCAGAGTCAACGGCAGAGTGATCGGGGATCGATTTTATCGCTTCTACACTAGGCGTGATAAATCGATCCCCGATAGATTGAGCACGTAGATGTACCCTTAGAGAGCATGGGCCAAAGCCATCCTTGGTGTTGTTCTATTGGCTTCGAAGGAGGGACACCAAGCACAAATTTCCTCCCACCAATCCACTTTAAACAAGGGAAGTGTATTACTTAAGAGTCACCTTATTGGATGAACCAGACAAGGATCGTAACCAACTGGACTGCTTTTCCTTCTCGGCAGAAGTTGGAGACTGGGAAGCAGAGTCATCAGTTTTGGGCTTTTTGGAAGCAGGAGGATCTGAAGGGATCTGAAAGGAAGAGGGGGAGAGGAAGCTAAGATCTAATAATTGTTCTTTTCAGAGTCAGTTTAGTTCCAGAATAAAAGGTGATATTTAAAACAAATATTGATCTTTTCCCACCATCCCTTGAACAGAACTATCATTTCATGACGCAAATGGAAGAGACAAAGGGACAGAGACCAATGTATTCCACAACACAACACTAGCTTCATTCATTCATTCAGGCATAAATGGCAAGACACAAAGTTACAATACAAGGGCTAAAATGAAGCCTAAATATAATTGAGCTATTCACACTGTGCTGCTAAGCAGTATCTGCCTTTTTTATTATTATTATTGTATATAGAAAGGTAAATTTTAATGTGGTTTCTGAATTGGAAAGATTATTTTAAATGAGAACAGAGCAGACTTTGTTATTCTGTTTGCAATGGTTGTTACGCCGATGACTTCACTACCTCACAGCTGCAGTGGATTCTGGGGGCGCTGCCAAGAGCTGCTTTGCCTTTTCCACAAGTGCCTCAGCTTGGCCTATAAATCACCCTCAAGCATAAAATAGTCCTTTGGCAGGCAGGACCCCTTTCCTTCAGCACCACGAAGAAATAAAACTCCTACAGTCCCAGTGTGGCTTGCAAAAAAAAAATTGGTAACTACTGGTTTCACTGGTGCGCTGGGGGTACCAGACTGAGGCGCCACCAGCACAAACAAGGCTAGCGGACAGGCTCTGGACCTCATTCTGCATGAAGAGTACAAATAATAAAACAAGAACACACCAACTCTCTTTCTTTGAGTTGGAAAACTCACTGCTTTTCCATATTGGTGTCCAACAGGCCTCTTATTGAGATGGCAGCACAATATGACAATAACCAGTAATAATCCTAATACCGTATGTTTATACAGAGCTTTTCCATCCCACCACTGCGAAGCATTATACAAAAGCGTGTAAGTATCCACTGTCTCTGTTTTATAAATGAGGAAACTGTGGGACAGACAAGTTTTAAGGGCAAGACCTTCACAAGTGTCTACTGATTCTGGGTGTCCAACTTGAGGCCCCGTAAAGAGGCCTGTTGCTCAGCATTATCTGAAAATCAGGCTCCTTTAAGGTATCTCAAGTTGAATACTCAAAACTGAGTCACCCAAAGCCACTATCCTTGGAAATTATGCTCTGAGTGATTTACCCAATTTTCAGAAAGGGAGTTTCAGGCAGAACTGAGATTCAAACTCCCTTCTCCAGATGCCCAGCCCAGTCCACTACCCTATACACTCTGCTCACAGCAAAGCCTGGAGCTGGATGCCATACAAAAACACAGCCCCTTTGCCAGCCTTAATTTGGAAGGAACTCTAACATCAAGTCCATGGTCAATCTGCTGCTTTTATGGCTGGCAGAGCTGTGGCTCAAGCCAATCAGTCTCTAGTTAATGCCAGTTAATCTGGCAGCCTGTGCTGCTAGGACTGCTTGTGGTCTTTTATGGCCCGATTCGCGTTGTAACATATTCGAACCCGGCACAGATCTCTTACTACAGCATTCTAAGGAGAGCTAGAAGCTGGGGTGCCTTCCCATACATAGCAGATGAAGCAGAGCATGTGTGTGAGTAACTGCGAGTGCAAAATTAGCCCGTGCCAGCGCCAAATGCCAGTGTCAGTGGATTTGCAAGAGCTTCTTTTGGCTCAGCGTCAGCCTTTTATTTCTTTGGGCTGACTCTGGAAGTGGCTGTTCCACAGCCCCTCCTCCCTCACCAGCTAGAAGGGGGCACTTTGGAACGCCTTCTGTGGAAAGCACAGGGCAGCAGGTTGGGGAAAGGTTAATTTCTGCTGTCAGAGATGCCGTCTGTGGAGATGCAGTGACGGCATCAGAATGGTATTTGGCAGGCGAGGCGGCTCCCAGCCCTATCCACTGGGGATGGTGAGCAATGTGGGGAGGGGAGAAGTAGGGGCCTGGAATGAAAAAGGCAACAGGTGGCAAGCCTCAGCATGGAGACCAGTCCTCCCCACCCCATCACTGCTACCCTACTCAGCTGCAGGAGAACATTCTGCTCAGGCAGGATGGAGGACAGCCATCCTGTGCCCTGTCCTGCGCACACATGGACAGCGCCATAATGGGCTTGAACTGGGGGGCCGGTGTAAAAACCAACAGCTTTTGGGGAACAGAGAGGAAAGTGTCAAGTCTTACAGGGGCGTGAGAAAAGATATTTAAATAGAATCACCTCATTTGCATTTTCAAGGGACATCATGTCTCTTTTTTTCTTCTCCACCCTCCTCCCTTTTTCCCTCTAATCAAGGCTGACATCCAAGGCAGAGGGGGAGCCTGAGCTGCACGATATAGAAGCAGACAAGCAAAACAATCCATGCCCCTTGTTGCCAGTGGTCAGCGCTGTTCTGTTCCTGTGCACCAGAGCCGTGATGGGAAAGTCCCCCACCCTCCACTGACGAGAAGAAGAACAGCTGCTGACAGCCCCTGTAGATTGTTCTACATGAAGCAACATCATCTCCCACCACGTGGTGCTAGCACTCCTGCGAAGCGCCGGGCACTGGACTGTGACTTGGAAGCCCTGCAGTCTATTGCACACCCCAAGCTGCTGTGTGACCTCAGGCAAGTCACTTCACCTCCCACTGCCTTGTTTCCCCTTCCACCCTTGATCTGTCTTGTCTACTTAGATTATTAACTCTTCTGAGCAGGGTCTGCCCACCAGGTACAATCAGAACTATGGGTGCTACTCTTAACCCTGCTAATAATAATTGCTTTCTCACCCTCTGTGAATAATAATGAATCAAGTACCAGGGCTGTTCATGAAGAAGTGGGGCTAATGCTTTGAAATCCAAAAAGCAGTGGGTCACTCTTTGCCCTGTCACACATGCCATTTGGTTACCCTTCTCGTTACATTCATATCTGTCTGGGCAGCCACGGAAAATATTTTTTCCCTCCTCACTGAGCTGTAGCAGCTATGCCATAAATCCACCAAAGGCTCATGTTCTACAGGTGTCGAAAGTGGTCAGCTGGTGACCAATAGGTCCAGCAGAGCGGTCATGCAGGCAGCCAGCGAGAAAGCAATCATCACATGCCTCTCATGCAGGCACGACTTTTGCTTTGCAAAGCAGAGTCTGCTGATGAAATAGGCAGAATTTGATCTTCCTACCACAAGGGAGTGTGAACAACAGCTCAAAAAAAATCAGGGCTGAGGCGGTGGAAGATTACAAGAAAGGAAAAGAAACATACTCTAGTAGTCTGGACACTGAAATGCAAAAATATGACGAGGCATGTAGTACAACTTCTCCTTCCACATGATTCACTGGATATACACCAAGCTAGGACAGGCTCTCAGCTGGTAATAAGTAAAACTGACTAAAGTACCACTCTGTCGCTTTCATTGTGGGCAAAGTAGCCAGCATGGGGGAGGCACGGTAGATCGTATCTGGATGAAAATTCTTTTATTTCCATCCAAATATATACACGTATACACTTAGAAATAAAATATTAACACAGGTGGCGTGTAACGGGGCACTAAAGGATGCTTTTCACACTTATAAATGACCTCCCCCGCCCTGCCGATGTATGCAATAAACTCCTAGAAGCTTGAAACAGAAATAGATGTTTCCTTAACCTTATTCCCCTTTGGTTGTGTTGCTCAAGAACAATGGTTTGTTATTGTATAGCTCCAATAAGCACTGGGGCTTTTCATGATGGTTTGTTGTGGTAAGGGACCTCGTAAAGCCTAGAGCTAAGCAAAGTGGCTTGTTAGTGTACAGTTGCTGAATAGCACTGGTATAAGACGTCTCTTGTTATAGGGGAGTTTAGGGGCACTGTGGCATTTGCTTTGGTAAGGCGAAACCACATAGAAAAGTTTATATGGATCCTAACGAAAAACACAGAAGTGAGATTTTGGGCCTGTTAAACATGATGGCATCCCTTTAAAGTCACCCTGGTATTAATCAAGCTAGTCTGGATTTTGGCCAAATGAGATCACATTTGATATGTCATGCTAGCTCGATTAGGTATTGTATTATCAAAGCATGAGATCAGTGGAGATGACCTTTACTCGCTGCTTCTCAGAACGACACCCCTCTCCCTTCCGAATGCTAAATAATAATACTGAAACAAGCAGGCTGGGAGTTAACTAGCAAGCCCGGCCTGGCCCCTAAAAGTTCCTTTTCAGTCCAACACAGAGTGAAAATTGGGTTCTCAGAATAAGACACTTTCAAGCCACTCAAGAGAGGGGTCATTCCTGGGGTACTCTCTCTGGGATCAGTTTCCTCTCTAGCATCTGGGCTGAGTGGACGATTTCTATTCTCCAGGCTCCTCTATTCCCCGAGGGTTTCTCTTGAGCACAAAGCAGGGAGTGCTCTTGGGGGGTTCTGTGTGTTCGTGTGTCTGCAGAAGCCCCCTGTAATGTGAATAGCTAGCCACTATGGGATAAGCTCAGATGCTACAGACAAAGCAGTGTCCTTATGTGGAAGAGGAGAGCAATAGAATGGGCCAAAGTCTCTGGGAGCATCTTTTGCAATTTGACCCTATACTCAACAAGCCAACAACAAGCAAACATGCCTTGGTTTCCCAGGTCTCTGAAACCAAACAGCACCCCAAACCCAACCTCTGCAAACACCCAAGGGATCTGTTCAGAAGCCTGGGCTTCATTCTGTCCCCTCACTCTAGTAATGCTATTGATTTACACTGGTGCAAACGAGAGCAGAATTGGGCCCATTTGCCTAACAGGAGCAGGAAACTTTAGGTGGAGAGTGGTGAGCAGGTGGATGCGAAGATATTTTAAGGTAGCTACCCAAAACAGATTGCTTAGAGCATGTGGGAACATGAGGGTCCCTCGCTAGAAACACAGAAACAGCAGTGGTCCACCTAATCCGGTCTCCTCTCTCTGATAGCACCAACCAGCAGATGCTTCGCGGGAAGGTGCGGGAAACCTAGTAGACATTTAACAGATGGGTATTAATGGGTGATGCGACCCAAAGTGAAGGTTGGTTTCAATTTCAGGGTGATGCAGATTGGGATTTGCAGGGCTGCACCTGCTTCTAGGGGATCCAATTGAGAAGCAGCCCCCAAAAAGGAAGAGACCCAATTCTCCAGTTCCAATTCAGCCCTTTGGGGCTGAAGATCTCACCACAGCTAAATCTAATCCTGACCCAGAACTCCCCAAAAAGCCGACTGCAGTTAAAATGGGGGAAACGCCTGCACATTACACTGGAGTTTTAATCCTTCCTAAGATGGGTGTGAATGCAGCTCCCCCACAGCAGGGGGTAAAGCAAGTGAAAAAAGAAAAACTCCAGGGTTTTGCTCTTTGAGTTCAGTGATGCAGGGCAAGCCGGGCCACGATGGCTATTATTGTAGCTTTGAAACTATCTGACAGGCTGGAAGCAGGTGCAGTGACCCACACTGCATGGGGTTACTGATTCATCTTTGCATAGAAATCAGATAGCAAAAGGGACAGAGCAGGTTCTGTGCAGAGACTCTGATTAGGCCATAGGGTGTCTTTCCCTCAACCCTGCCCCCTCCCTTTTAAATGGAGCTTGAAATGGATCGGGGACATGGGAACAATACTAGCAGAAATCACTTTATCCTACTTGGCTGGGAACTTCTTTAAAGGGCTGGAGTGTGGCCTGGCTTCATGTGGTTGCAGATTGGCTACGAATAGGACCCATCCTTCCCCACTGCATTGATCACAGTCCTGGGTGTAGGTGGTGGGGGTGCAGGCTCCATGGTGCCACTACTGCGCCCCACAGGGAAAGCTGACCCTGCACTTAGGGAAGAAGTAACTTGCACCAGGTTACAGGACTCTAGCAGTGGAGGGAGACAGGGAAGGAACTGTGATTCGCAATTCTGCCCTACGGCCGCTCTGCTACACGCCTCTCCTAACACAGGACTGAGCCCAGAAGGTCCAAGGTCGCCATCAAGAATGAATGATTCAGTGCACAGGGGGAGGGAAGGGAGGGTGTGAAAGAGCAAGCCACAGTAATGCATGATTTTTACATGTACATCTACGCACCCCAGGCAGATAGAGGGGAGGAGCTATGGTCAAGAACTTGGAGCAGATCCTACTGCAAACAAGAGTCTATCTTTTCATGGTAGCTTTAAATGTCCCCCATCACACACAGAGTGATCCAAGAAACCTCTATTTTCATCTCTTTATGTGACTACTAGAAAGGAATCTGAACCTCTGTGTGTGTATGGATTTGATTCTTTATCTCCCTCATATGGGTGTACCTCAGAAATAATGCCACCAAAGTCACAGGGGTTACACCACATAAAACCGGGGGAAGCAAAATCAGAAACAGGCCCATAAATCTATGCATAGCATTATAGCATGTTGTTCAAGCTGCTGCTTTTGCAAAGAGCCAAGTTCAGTTATACCATAAGAAAGGGTGGAGCTTCCTGTCTCGGCAGATACTCAGTTCGGGCGTGAAAATTAAGTGGATTTCTCACAAAGAACAAAAACCACAAGACCAGACGCCAGTCTGATACCGGTTTGTAGAAACCTCAAAGATACACTTCTTGGGGATTAAAAAACGTGACAGACACCAAAAGATAAAAATACATTAAAAAATAAAGCAGCAAACAAGTGAGTGGCAGGCAATAAACTATACCATCAGGGTCAGACTTCAGGCCAAATGGGTCAGCAGCACAGGGCAAGGCTGTGACCCAGTTCAGTTGTGCAGCATGAAAGCACTGCTCTTTGTGATGCTGTAGTGAAGGATTGCTCTAAAACTGGGTCTCGTCCAAAGCCAATGGGAGTCATTCCACTGACTACAGTGGATTTGGGATCAAAACCTGGTTAAATGATAACCCTAAGTTATCATTTATGGTGTTTATAAATGGCTGCAAATATTAGCTCAGGGTGGAGGGACATGGGTGCTTCTTGACTCACATGTGCACGTTTATCCCAAGGAAACTTGTGATCTCGGCATGTACCTAGACAGGAGACTGACCTTGAGAGTGTGGAATGGCTGTAAAGAAGACACTGCAGTCTACTGGGACCTAGCACATACTCACCAGAGAGGCCAGGACAGTCCTGAAGAGGATGCTAATGTAAGTAACACTCATTGTGCTATGTCCATCCTTGGCGTAACTTTTCCGCTCAGCTAGATAGATGATTCAGTAGATAGGAAATGGGGCTGGAAGTCAGGAAACCAGGGTTCAGCACTTGGCTCTGTCCCTGACTCACTGTGTGGTCTCGGGCAAATCATTAAGCACCCCCCCTGCACCATCTGTACAATGGAGTTAATGGCTCCCTACCTCACAGGGGTGTTGTGAGGGTAAAACCAATGAATGACAAAGAGAGGCACAGATAACAGGGGATACAACGTCAGTTCCTAGGCGGACCTAATTCAGCCTGCAGTGGGGTAACTGACAGTAATTACCTTTCAGGAGCTCCTTGCTGGCCTGCATGAACATGGCAAGTCTGACTAGGTCTTAGTGGATGGGTGCTTATCTTTTTTTTTGTTTGTTTGTTTTTTAAAGGCATTTGGCCAATGCTTAATTTGTAATGAAAGAGGTGCCAGGGATGAACTGCCAGGCCCAGAGGTACCAGGGCTTGACCCTGGCACAAATTAAGCACTGCATTTGGCCCAATGTAGCACCTGGTTTGGCCTCCTTGGAGAGGCCAAGGACCAAATGGGACAGGATGGCCACAGTGGGCAGGATTTTCAAAAGCACCTGTGACGTATGAGCACAAATAATATATGGAGATATACCTAGCTCACAGAGCTGGAAGGGACCCTGAAAGGTCATTGAGTCTAGCCCCCTGCCTTCACTAGCAGGACCAAGTACTGATTTTGCCCCAGATCCCTAAGTGTCCCCCTCAAGGGCTGAACTCACAACCCTGGCTTTAGCAGGCGAATGCGCAAACCACTGAGCTATCCCTCCCCCCTAAATGCCACTGAAGCCAATGGGACTTGTGCTCCCAAGGCCCTGGGGTGCTTCTGAAAGCCCTACCCCAATGTGTGCATGTAGGTGGGAAGCTTGCCCATTGCTACCTGCAGAGCACCCATCATGTGGCTACCTGAAAAACTTCATTTTCCAGGAGCTGCCAGGCTGGAGATTTTTCCCAGCACTCATTTGAGTTTAAAAGTAAACCTTCCAACCAGCAATTCAGTAGCCAAACAAACAACAATGGTGCATCTAATCTCTCTGTCCAGGCCTCTGCACCATACTCACTGTTGTGGTATCTGAGCATGAGGTGTAACACAGGAATAAGCTGCTGCTGCTTCTTTGACTCAGCAAACTACGAGTGCATCCCTATCAAGATCAGGCTCACCCCTGGTGATACTGTCCTCTTGCAGCAAAAGCGTTGTAGAAAGCACTTAGAGATCTGTCACCAGCTATGTCCCACAGGGGCCCCTGGATGACATGCAACTGATTCAGGAAAGACAGATCCACATGGGATTTTGCTAGACAAAACAGATACCAGAAGCTTCTGAGATACAGCCTATGCAGCCACAGCTAGCTCATAGAAAGCCCATGGGTATTCAACCTCAGCCAAGAAGCAAGACTCTTCCATCACCAAGGAACCTTGCAATTAAATTAAAACCAGCCAAACAGAAGATCTGAAAGTGTTGATCCTTCAGGAACTGCTGTGCTTTCCTTAATCAGAGATGAAAAGTGGGTCAGTGCAACTATCCTAACCCATTTGCGTGCTGTGCCACTGCAAAGACTGGAGAAGGAGCCCCAAGACAGCTTCTGTATGCAAGACGTGACACTGAGTGTCTAGCTAGAAGTCAGGACCCCCTGGGGTCTGCTCTGGCCTTGGAAAGGAGTGATGTAATGCTCAGAGATGGGGACTAGGAGACATGACTTCTAGGTTCTATTCTAAGTGCTGCTGCTGATGCATTAAGTCACGTCAATTCAGCTCCTTCATAAAATGGAAATAACCGCCTTACCCACCTGCAAGGACTTTGTCTTGGAAGAAAGTTGGCATAGACAGTATTCTTAAGCAGAATGAAATGACTGTGTCCCATATGGAGTCCCTTCTCCCAATGAAACCCCTAACACTTGTTCATTTTTAAGGATCCTAAGGTTGGTTCAGGCCATTGCACATGCCACCACGGCCACACGTTGGACAGGCCAAATGGCAGGGTGAACAGGACACCCCCAGAGATGCCATGAGTAGCAGTTTGGAGAAGGCATGCATTATGTTACCACCAAGCACTCTAAGCTGCTCCTTCAAGTCAGAATGCAATCCCCGAGGAACATAGAGGCTGGTGTTACAGCCTTCTCCCCAGGCGTTCTTACGCGGGGTTAGTCTCCTGTGACTTACACCAGTGCAAATCAGGAATAGCTCCGCTGAAGCCAATGGAGCTACACATGCGGTCAAATCAGAGTGAGCGGGGAATGAAACCGTGTACTTAATTGGCAGGTGCAACACGCTCTGAAGGCACCCAATTGTGAACAAACTCCCAAACCAGGCATAGTTTAGATTCAAGTTCCCTTGCATCCAAATCCTTTAAAACCGTGACACGAGCTCCAGTTGCTAGAACACATGCTTTTGGCAACATGGCCGGCTGGTGATAAATAAGGTATTAAGGAGGGGGTCTCTATCAAGGACTGTACTTTCACATGGACTGCGGAAAAATATTTAGTCTGATGCAGACAGATGGGTATAAACGACCTGTCTCAGTGAAACACAGTGAGCTCGGAGCACTGTAATCTGGAGCAGTAGGAAGATTTACTGCATCTTTACTGTATATATTTAAAAGAGAAAAACCTACCACATCTAAACACCAGTTCTAGGAAGCGCTTACTACAGTCTGCCCTTTTTAATTTTTTATTAGGTTTGGTTTTGGTGGCAGGAGTCCAGACTGTCACAGCACAGAGCTTTCCATCTCCCCCCGCCCAGCTCTGGTGGAAACAGCAAGTATTCATTCTACCCTGTCATTCTGGGAGGCCTGATGACATGAAGTATTTGCTTTCTATTCCTGCCCTTCCCAGCACGCTCACTGGCTGCCACTGTGTCGCCCTGTGTCTGACCTGCAGGGAGGCTTCACAAACCGCAGCTGAAAGCACTTCAGAGAGTGCCTGTTACACCGTGGTTTGAAAAGGTGTTGTGAAAAGCTCCTTGCTGGAGCTGCTGTGCTCACTCTATACCGGAGCCCTGACCTGGACTTTCTTTGCCTGCTCTCGGAGGGAGAGCCTCCCCATTGCCTGTAAGCCTCACTACTCAATCGACACCAGTGCAAATGGCACTTCCCCGCCCAAGAATGTTATGTAAGATGCAGTGTTTTAGTCATCTGGTACTTGAGAAAGTTCATCTCAAGGATTTGGGAACAAAGGGGCTAATTCTCCTCTCATTTCCACCAGCATAAAGTCCTTTGCCTCCAATGGACTCACTTCAGATTCACAGGAAGGAAGACAGGAATTGGACCCGTTCTGCTTCCTACAAAATGCCTCTCTTTCACACTTCCTCAGCCTAAAGAATTTCTGAACAGAGTCTCTTTTGTGAAATGTCTGGAGTGAAGCAACATTAAAACTGTTTTCCAGCCCCTCGACTTCCATTTCCAAACTCCTTGGCCAGCGTGCGGAGGAAGCCTTTTCTCCCTCCCCAGCCCTGCTGTCTGAACATTTCTTCCTCTCCCCCCGGCCCCGTTTTTTTTTTTTACTGTAAGATTTTAGCCAGGTTCCATTTGGTGGTTGTGCTTGAACTCACAACTAGCCAACAGTGGATCCATATAAAAAATCTCCCAGCCCAATTTCCTAACAGTTTGTTCCAGTTGCTATCACCAAAAAACCCACTGACCCTGCAGCTTGGTTTTAAAATTTCACTGGAAAAAAACAACATGTATGTATTTGTGCGATTTGCTTTTCAAAGTGCTCAATACAACTGAGAAACTCCAGAGAGGCTGTGAATTTAGTAAACTAGGCGGATCTTGGCTCCAGTTATGCACAGAAGCATATTTATTAGGACACAAAATGGCCATGATTTGTTATGAACACACCTCCTGGGATACTTTCAGGTTGCTACAGGCTGTAGTATAGCTTGTAAACTTACTTCTGAGATTAATATTTCATAGAGGTGTGGTGGTAGAAAGAGCCAGCTATTCCTGCCTTGACATTTACATTCAGAAAAAAACTGCTCTACCAGTTGAACTGGCTCAAAATTATTAGTGAACTCCGGAATTAAACTCTCTTACTCTTCCCCCGCCCCCAGCTGTTAAATTCTTTTTGGGGCTGATCATGCATATTCTGACCAGGGGAAGCCGAGGAGACTTTGCCCATCAGTAATGGTTGGTAGGGATGGGTCCATAGAGCTGGATTTCAAGGCTTGAAGCCCATCACTGACAGCCAGCTAAACAGAGAATACAGAAACACTTCTGCAGCTTGTTGTTGGTTTACTGTTTCCTTCAAGGGCACAATTAAGCAACCACTTGGATCCAGACGTGGGTCCTGATAAGGGCACTTCCCTGCCTGCTTGAGCCGTAGGTGCACATTATCTCTGATGGACTGACTGTCAGCCAACGAGCACCCCATTCTACATTGCATTGCATTCAAATCAAAGCCTCTCTCTGCCAGGGTCGGCTCTGGGGTTTTTGCCGCCCGAAGCAAAAAAATTTTTGTCTGCCCCCCCAACACCAGTGCCCTCCCCCACCTGCACCCCCTGCTGCTCAGCCCTGGGCTCTCCCCCTCACCCCACTCCACCCGCACCACCTGCCGCCCCACCGCCGGGGTCCCCCCACCAGTGCTGACTCTGCCTGCTCCCCCCTTGCCTCCAGCAGTCTGGCACTGGCAGGGTTGGGGTAAACAGTGGGGCTCCTGGGTCACGCCTTGGCCCAGGGTCCCTCCAGTCAGGGCTCCCACCTCCAGGACCGGCTGGGACCGAGGAGGGCAGAGCTGGGGGGACTGCCCTGGCAGGGGGCTGAGGAGCCAGAGCAGGGTAGCCCCAGGGGGAGTGGAGCTGCGGAGAGCAGGCCCCACACTCAACACAGCAGCGCCCCACCCTCTATGGCCCAGCTGCTGCTTCTGGCTGCCCTGCCACAGTCCCTGGGCAGCTCGGGTCACTTCGCCCCTGGCTGTGGTGCGGGGGGGCGGCTGCCCTGCCGCATCTGCAGGCGCCTCCGTGTGACACCAGCCCAAGTGTCCCCTGCTCAGAGTCTGCCTGGCCCAGCCACAAAATGCGGGTGCTACTCCCCCGCAGCGGCCCCAGGGCGCAACGCACTGCTGCTGCCAGGGCCAGCTCTAGGCTTTTGCTGCCTGAAGCAAAAAAACAAAACAAAGCTGGCCAGATTGCCGCCCTTGAAAATGTGCCGCCCCAAGCATGTACTTGGTTTGCTGGTGCCTAGAGCCGGCCCTGCTCTCTGCAAAGGGTACCATTTTAAACTTTCAACTTTGGTCTACATTAGGCTTCAGATGCATCTTCACAAAGGAAAATCACAATATATATATGTTAAATATGCAACAGAGAGTTTCAGCTTGCTGTTCCGAGAAACTTGGAGCCAGACATAAACAGCTCTTATCCTTGAAATCACTCCCAGACCCCTTCCGGGTTTACCAAGCTGACTAAATCTGGGGAGGATTTTAGACATGCAGCCCGATGGGAACCTTGCTCACAACCACATCAAAACACACACACACACACAAAGCCCAGTGAGGTTGCACAGCTGGGATCGGGCAATCAAAAAAACCCAGCGTACTTTAAAAAAAAAAAAAAAAAAAAAAAGGATTATGAGTGCAGTTGGAATGCAGCTGTGGATATTATTTTATATAGGGAGGTGTGTGTGTGTGTGCAAATACACGTGTGTGTTCATGTGTGCATGTGTGTATCTATAATAAATACGAAGTATTTCACTCTGAGCAATCTGGAAAAAATGTACCAAGTGAAATAAGTCTATTTATTTTTAGCCGTAAACTAATTCCTTTTTAGATTCCAGCTGCCATCTAGACTGGGGGGAAAAAACAGCAGACCTCATAGTGCAACGCACTAACGGCTGCACTAGAGCTGGACAGATCAGTCTCAATCCTCACAGCCTGTACTAGCCAGTTGTCTCAAACACATATATAAGGGTCAGAGGTCAGTGCCTGGGTAGGCTGCAGGGGATCAGCTCAACTACAGACGGTTATATTTCTATTACCAAAATAATCCTCATCATAATTAAACACGCGCACGTACACACAGACACTCCTATTCTGAGCTGCTATTTCTGAACTGGGGTTTTTTTTGGGGTGGAGAGGATGACAACGACCCTTCCCTTTCCTTCCATTTCTTACCTTTCATTTTAAAAAAACTGTTTCTAGTGCTTATTGGTGCAGTGGTATCTACCTGAATCTGCAGACAGGCTGAAACAGTAGCTCACAGAATGGGGTTAACTTGGGGTCACCACACCCTGGGGGGTTGTGAAAAGATATCAGGGGTTACCTCCAGGCTTCCCTTCACATGTTGCCAAATGGGAAGGGGCTTCTAGGGGATGCCAGTATGGAAAAGATTGAATACCAGTGTTCTGAAACAAAATGCAAGGAGACTTTAAAAGTATGTTCTCCCCTTTGAAGCAGACCTCTGCCTCCAGAAAGCCTTCTACTCTATCAGGATGACAGTTGCAATAAGCATATAGCTTTTTCAACCCAAGGATCTCAAAGCACTTTGCAAGCATTTATTAAATAATTAAGCCTCCTACCTATAGCTGTATTATGCAAGAAGTCAAACTACATATCATAGTCGTGCAGGCCTTCATAATCTATGAACTTACAGGGGTTGCCATTATGAAACCATTTATCCGTAAGAGCCATCTGAGACTTCATGTTTTTCCAATATGCATGAAATAATCCCACATCTCAGATATCACTAGTAATCATTGTCCATGAACGCTGACTTGATAGTGATGACCAGAGGATGACAGCAGAGATTATTCTCATTGCAGAGATGGGGAAACTGAGGCACTCAATACTCAGAGTAATCAAAGACAGGGCCCAGAATGGAATACAGAGTCCTGTGCTGTAATCACTACACTCTCTCTCCAGATAGCAAAGGGAGTATGACCTGAATGTCAAGAATTAAACCTCTGGAGTACAGTGCTCCCACAAGAAAACCTTTGTAAAGAAAGTTCCAAAGAAATAAAGTTGATTTATTTGTTAAGAACTGTACTTGGTTTTTGGCCCTGGTTCGGAGCCTCTTTTCCATTGGCTAAGACTCTGCCTTGCCCTTCCAGTGCAAACTAAAAATTATGGCTTGAAAAGAATTTCCTACCCTGTGGTTTGGGTTTTTTAAAAAACAAACAAAACAAAACACACACCCACACACCAATGCTGGAGCAGAGCCAATCGCTGACTGACACTAGTGCAAACCAGATCAGGGGGACTAAGCAGAAAAAATGGGCCTTTTTCCTCTGGACGTTTTTGTTGGCAACAGTTGTGTGGGAACTCTTTGAATGCTATATGGATATCGTATGTGTGTGTGCATGTGCGCACGCACATGCGTGAGAGAAACTGAGTGTGAGCATGTGTGCAGGAGGGAGACAAGTTGGGAGAAACCTAGGGGCCTTGCTTTGTCACCAATAAAGTTGAGGGGAGTTTTGCCACTGAGTTTCATGGAAGTAGGATTCAACAAGGAAGCAAGTAACCTCCTCTAAACAGCCCTATTCTGGTCGCTTTGAAACACTGGACTGATTCCCTATGGGATCATTGTTCTGGGAACCTAAAAAGCATTTACCAGATATTAACTCTCCCCCCCCCCTTTTTTAAATTAAAACCAGAATCTGCTGCCCTAACTGCCTGTAAGTTCCATCTTGAAATTCTCTCCAAGGCATCGGTTCTTCTATTGAGAGGAGCCCACTCTGCCAGCTAAGATTCTCATTTTAATTTCAAACCTCACATAAAAGGGCAAGTATTCCCCTTGTGCCTTCCACTAATGTTGGTTCTAGCAAGCGTGTTGTTCTTCCTCAAATACCATCCGACACATAAGAAACTTCAGTGGCCAGGGTTTTATGAACTCGGAAGGCGGGGGGGGGGGGGGGGGGGGGAGAGACCCAACATTGACAGAAAACAGATGAGGTTTTGTTGTTGTTTTGTTAATCCCTCCTCTAGTATCTGGGCAGACTGTTAACAAGCTCTAAAACGGACTGATTTGGTGTTTTTCTGATTCCTCTGGTGCCTGTGGTAGTAGCCCACGGTCTTCTAAAAACACATAACGTGCCTTTGATTTAAAATGGGAATGTAGCTAAATGCTACCAGCACCTGGAGAATGCAAACTTACAGGATTCCTCTGCTGCAAACTGTCAATGATACTGTGGATTTTTGCAATTTTAAAAAACTGGTTCCAACATGCTGCATGGCAGATTTACCCCCATTCCCCACCCCCATCTGTGCAATGAAACATCTTGGATGAGAGGCAGAATGTACCACACCATTAAACAAGCAAGCCACCCTGGGAAGCACAGCTGCAAACAAACTGGCAAAGATCTGCAAGTGTCTTTCAATGGCAACTTAACAAAGAACATCCCTTGAATGCATCTCCAAGCTGGAGATGGCTTATTATGTCTGAAAGTAGGCCCTCTGCTGACCTCCACAAACTGCACCACTCACTGGGCTATTCCCTCCATTACAGTGCACACACACAGCTTCCTCTCCCTGCAGCAGGCAAACACACACAACAGTTTTTGCACATGGCAGCTGGTTGCAGCTCTACAGATCTGAATGATGCTTGCATGTCACCATGAGGGCACTCAGTAGAGCTCTTGGGATGATGCTAAAGCTCCCTTGCCCTCCATATTGACTAATATTTGTTTTCAGATGCCTCCTTGCTTCTCTCTTCCTTGCAAGCTTGTTCCTCTTGCACTAGGGTCTCTCCACCTGGTACCTTTCCAAAGCAGCACCCATGCAAACGCCCCCGCCCACGATTAACCTATCAGTGCTGTAGTCTTCCTCAAAGGCAGCTGTTTGTTCCCATCCTGCTAAACTAATGTCTTCATGGTACTATCCTCAAGGCATAATCAGCTTCTCCCAGTGGAGACAGACTGACAGTCAGCTTCTAAAGCCAGGATCACCCTGATGCGAACCAAATATGCTAACCGACAGCCTGCTGCAGCGCTGGGCTGTCAATCACAGTGATATTGCCCATCCATGCCATGTGAACTGGAACATTAGCCAGAGTTTTACACCCCTAGCCCTGCTGCTTTTGCAGAGAGATGCCTACAGCTAAAAAGTGAATAAAATCCTTTATGGATGGCTGCTAGGATTATGATTTTTAAAAGCATTTTAAATATTTTATTGGTAGAACATTCTGCAAAAGTCAGTGCGGGGAAGGGGGGGATTGGTTTTTTTAAATATATAACCATGGAACAGAAAGAAAAACAAAACTAACCAATGTAACACAAAGATGCAACGTCCCATCAGGAATCTCTTCTGTCCCTGTTGCAGAGAATTAGGCCTTCACATCTTCTCCCCACTCCTCCTCCAGGCACCTAACCTGATACTTGTGGCAGGCTGGTTTGCTGTCAGGGCCCTTGGCAAAACCATGGCACTTGGGCATGGCCACGTTAAACTGACACGCAACGGTGTGGGGAGGGAGAGGAGAGAAATAGAACTGAGAGATTCATCAGACTAAGCTGGGAAGAGTTGTCTAAGCACATCACAATGAATTACTTCAAAGTTCAAAGAGCCAGCAGAGAAATGAGACACACTTCTTATATCCTGCAGGTTCACAACGGACAACAGTCAGATACCCTTTCCTGGAGGTACTCAAGGGACCAGAATCATACAATCCTTCCTGTGGTGTCAGTGTTAATAATGTGCATTATACAGCACTCCTCATCAGAAGAACTCAAACCCACAATCCTCCGGATAACTATGTCCCTTCCACAGAAAGGTAAAACAGAGGCTGTGGCAGCTTGCTCAAAAGAAGTCACTGTCAGAACTAGAACCAGAATGCAGGAGTATTGACTACCCATTCCCTACTCTAACCAGTGGACAACACAGGTTTTATGTCTCAGGCTGCTTAAAACGTTTAAGGGAGGAGGATATATTGTCAATTCAGCAATCATGAATTAATGTGTACAAATCCCATTAAGGTTAATGGAAGCTGCAAACGGAAATTCCCACTCCTAATAAACGACAATGTATGCCGTCACCCATCTCTCCAGGGTTTCTTAGGGACTGCCATATTTTTCATCCCAAGAAAACCTATGGTGCAGATTGAAGGGAACGCATTGTGCCTAGACAGGGTAGGACATTTTGGGTACAACTTAGTGGCTAAAATGAGGATTTAAAGTCAATAAAGGGACATGGCTTTTTCTTCCCACCTCTCTTTTCAGTCAGGCCAGGGCCACTGGCAAACGCTGCATTCCAGGCAGGTGTCTCCTTCACTACCACACACAGAGTAGAGGGAGAAATCAAATTCTTTGCTTTCAAAATGTTTTTAAAGCTACAGAAAAGACAGGCAGATGCTTCTGTAAGTACCAGACAACTAATGCACTCTGAAGAAAGGTTATGATTCTAGGAAACCCACAAGAAGCTCATCTACTTTAAGTAACCGTTATTACTCCTGAAACCTCCCCAGAGCTCCAAGGATAAAGCCAGACAACCAATTACAGTCTTAGACTTTCAAAGCCTCTTTTGCTGCCTTTAGAAATAAGCATCACGTGCTCTTTGCACCAGACAGTGCGCTTAGGAGGGGAGTTTGTGGGGAGGGGAAAATGGAGGCGGGGGGGAGGAAGACGCTCTTCAGTTCAGCCTTTCCAGCAGCTCTATACAACTGCTCCCCTTTTCTTCTGTTTTATTTTAAGCTCCAGTGGGTAACTTGTCTAAACAGAACTAACGCGGCCTCGGACATGCATTTCACAAAGAATGCACTTAAAAAAATATATACGTGACATACTTAAGGTTTTTTTCCTGCAACGTGGCCAGTGGGATTAAAGAAGGGCAAAGATTTGTAACAATTTTAAAAAATAAAAACCGTCTATCTAAACCCAACCTACTAACCAGAGAGGATAGACACATACATACTCATCTCCTAAGGACCAAACTTTGGCAAAGAAGCCCCATCCAAAGGAGACGTTACACACTCATACTTATCTTTACAATAGAGTATGTTATTCTCCCCTGCCCCAACTCCTTCTCTATTCCAACATAAAAATGATCCTTTCAACCTATAACACTGTAGATGGCAAAAGATTTTTAAAAAATGCAACCCATATACAGGTACAGATAGAAATTTATATAATGTCAAATGGGTAAGGAAAAAGGAATTTAAAAAAATAGAAAGGGGATAGGATGGACACAAAGGGAAAAAACTGGGACACCACAAGAAGGCTTTCAGCTCTTGTATAATGTGATGGATTTTAAGCCTTAAGGGGGAGAACTGGCTAAGCAATATTACAATGCAGCGTGACTGAGCAGCCACATGGATTGTGTCTGCTACAACTCTATTAATAGGATAAAAGTAAAGATAAAAGAGGTTTGGCTATATATACTGCCTGTATCAACCAATACAGCTGCTTGGCAGTGGGGCTCTCTCTCTCTTTCTTTCTATCTTAGGCTCCAGAACCTTCCAGAGGGTACAGCAGTATCTAATGGTCCAGTCCCACAAACACATACACACAAGTAAACTTTATTCGGCTGAATTAGCTCAATTGATGTTACCTATGTAAGTATTTGCAGGCCTCAATTCAGAATCCATATCAAAGCACTGAAGTGTGCACATAAGTCTCATTTAAAGTTAACAAGATTTAAGCACATGTTTAACTTTAAGCACACACTTATGTGCTTTGAGAAATCTGGACCTGAGATGGTAAGTGCACAGATACGTTCCTTCTGTTCAAATAATTAAATATCTGAACATTTACTCCCACCTTTACTATGTTTTCCACTCCCTTCTCATTTTCTTGTTACAATGCAAGTCCTTTTGCACATTTCCATCCCATGTGCGTAATCTGCATGACCCCTATAAAGATGGTCAAATAAATATCTGGTGATCTCACAAGTATGGAAATAAGCTTATTTAAAACAAAAATTATATCTTCAGGGGATTTGGCAATAACTTTCAATTATTTTTAATTGCCTGGAAAATTAAAATAAGAAAATAGCGTGGTATAAATGTTAAAGAACATTATTAAGCAGTTTTCATAACTTCTCAGTCTTAGCTTAATAGACAAAAAGAGACTTTTTTAAGCCTTCCCTCATGGTCATCTGTTCGATATGAATGGACTGTCTGTTCCCATGCGTCCTCAAGGGGAAACTGAACTGAAACGTTCTCTGATAGAAACCAGACTCAGTTTGACCTGGTGGGTAAAAAGAACTCGGGTTTAATTATAAACCACTGCGAAGTCTGGATTGTAGCCTGAGAGCAGACATACAGGGAAAGGGCTCAGAGAAGGTGCTTTGGAGCTATGAACATCAGCCCTCTTCAGCCCCCTTCAGCATGGGGTGGGGTTTTTTCATCTTCATCAAAATGGATTTATTCACTAACTGCAAAGTAAGCAAGATTTCCAAGGCAATAGTCAAGTCTGTATTCCTTTCTTCTTGGGCATTCACACTATCAGAAGTCTTTGACATTTCATCCAACATATCATGGGAATCAACAGGGAATTATAACTGAGCCCCTCTGTTGTGGCTTCAAGATTTCTAATGAAGCCTGTGATGCAGCGATTGGAAAACAGAAGACTCTGAGCAGCATTATTTCTTAAGAAACCTTTCAAGCAATCCAGTTGGAATGCAGTGACCCAAATCTTGCCTGAAAAGTACATGCATACATCCTATGGACTTTAATACTCGCATCCAGAAAAAGAACTGGGCTAACTTACGTTTTTAAGATTATACGCTCACCCCTCTGCCATGCAAAGATATCCTTATTTTTTAATTATTTAATAACATGGGCCTTTGGAAAGTTTACAAGAGAGTGTAATGAATACTTCTGACCTGGTAAGAAAATAATATTAACTTGACTCTACTCTTACTTAAATTGGTGTAAATCAGCAATGAAGCCTGATCCAAAGCCAACTGAATCAATGGTTGGCTTCAATAGTCTTTGGATCAGGTGCTCACTCCATTGAAGTAACCAGAATTACACTCTCCATTTTACTAGTCTCTCAGAAGGATATTAAACAGCAACTACTAAAATCAGACTTTTTTAATAGTCTGATCCAGATAATTTGCATCCAAGAGTTTTAAAAGAGCTGGCTGAGGAGCTCACTGGACTGTTAATTTTGATTTTTAATAAGTATTGGAACACCGGGGATGTTCCAGAAGACTAGAAGAAAGGTGATGTTATGCCAATATTTAAAGTGGATAAACGTGATGATCTGAGTAATTATAGGTCTATTAGTCTGACACTGATCCTGGACACGATAACAGAGAGGCTGATCCAGGACTTGATTAATGAAGAATTAAAGGAGAGTAATATAATTAATACACATCAACATGCCTCTACAGAAGATAGACCCTGTCAAACTAATTTGTTATTTGCGATACAGTTACAAGTTTGTTTGATAAAGGTAATAGTGTTATCATAATATACTTCTATAAGGCATTTGAGTTGGTACCAAATTACATTTGTTTAAAAAAACTAGAATGATATAAAATTAACATTGCACACATTTAATGGATTAAAACTGGCTAACTGATCGGTCTCAAAATGTAATTGTAAATGGGAGATCATCAGCGAGAGACTATGTTTCCAGTTGGGTCCCGTAAGTATTGGTTCTTAGTCCTACTCTTAACATTTTTATCAGTGACCTGGAAGCAAACAAACTCATCACTAATAAAGTGTGCAGATGACTCAAAAATTGGGGGAGTGGTAAATAATGAAGAGGACAGGTCACTGCTGGATTGCTTGGTAAACTGGGCACAAGTTTTTAATATGGCTAAATGTAAATATATACATTTAGGAACGAAGAACGCAGGCCATTCTTACAGGATGGAGACTCTATCCTAGCCAGCAGCAACTCCGAGTAAGATTTGGGAATGGTAGTGGATAATCAGCTGAATAGGAGCTCTCAGTGCAATGTTGTGGCCAAAAGGGTTTATGCAAACCTTGGATGCATAAAGGGGTAATCCTGAGTAGGTGCAAAGAGGTTATTTCACTTCTGTATTTGGCACTGGTGGACTGCTGCTGGAATAGTGTGTCCAGTTCTGTTAACTCTCCTCTATGGCTAGAGGAGAGGACTTTTACCTCCTTCTCTCCCTCTGTGCAATGCTATTATGAAAAGCAAAACTCAAGGGAAACGAAGCCACAAATGGTACTCGAGGGATGGTTTTCAATCTGTGGGCCTCTGAGGGACTGCAGACTATGTAAGATTTCCAAAGGGGTCCACACCTCCATTTCAAATTTTTTAGGAGTCCTCAAATGAAAAAAGGTTGAAAACTACTGCATTAGTGAATTTAACGAAAATGCACCATAGCACAGAAATTCAGAATAACCATGAAACTCCAGGCAAACAATCTGTCCTTAAGTCACCCTCCTGTGCCTAGATAATCAAGGATCTTTGACGTATGTACCATCATGCACTGTTGCTAGACTTCAGCACCAAAAGGTGAGGTAAGGACAGCATGCCGGTGTCCAGTGTTTCATTTAAGCTCTGAATTTCCCTATAAGAGTAGCACTTTACCACAGTTTTTTTTTATTTAAATGGTGCAAAACATTGAAAAACAAAAACAAACAAACAAAACCACCACATACAAAGCCATGAGAATAAACTGTCCGGAGGACTTCGCTTATTTGCAAACCACCAGACACTGAAGTGCCTTGTTGCACCCAAACAGCAAACAAGAATGTAAAACGTGAACGAACATGTGATTAGAAAGAGGAAGCTGTAACACTGCCCTTTCACTTTTGCATCCCAGCATAAAAGGGAGAGTTTCATTTAGCTTCAGTGGAGAAGACCATGGCTAAAGTGCTGCTGTTATTAATAAGGTGCTGGGGCAGGGTTGAAGGAAAGCTGCATTCTCTAAGGCAGTGGTCACCAGCTGGTTCATCACAATCGACTGGTCGATCCTAGAGAATCTCCCAGTCAATCGTGATCTCTGGCAGTGTAGCGTGGCTGTCACTAAGGCAGGCTTCCTGCCTACTCCAGCCCCAAGGCACTCCTGGAAGCGGCCGGCACAGCCCCTGCGGGCCAGGGGTCTCTCTCCACACGCTGCTTCTGCCTGCAAGCACCGTCCCCCACAGCTCCACTGGCCAGGAGATCTGCAGGGCTGGTACTTGCAGACAGGAGCAGAGCATAGAGCTAAGTACATCGGGCGTTGGCTCCTTCCGGGAGCGGTGTGGGGCTGGAATAAGCAGGGAGCCTGCCTTAACCTCACTGTGCCCGCCACCAACCAGGAGCTGCTGGAGGTACTCAACCTTCAGCCCTGAGCCCCCTCCTGGAGCCAGCACCCCATACACCCTCCTGAATCCCAAGCCGCAGTCCTGACCACCTCCCAGAGTCAGCACCTTGTATCCATTCCTGAACCAAAACCCCTGCCATAACTCTGACCCCTCACCCACAGCCTGCACCCAGCACCCCAACACTCTGCCCCAGCCCAGAGCCTCCTCCTGCACACAAACTCCTTCCCAGAGCTTGCACTCCTCACCCTCTCTAGCACCCCAAACCCCTGCCCCAGGCTCAGCCCAGAGCCCCCTCCTACACTGCAAA
Source organism: Chelonoidis abingdonii (assembly GCF_003597395.2). Taxonomy (NCBI): domain Eukaryota; kingdom Metazoa; phylum Chordata; order Testudines; family Testudinidae; genus Chelonoidis; species Chelonoidis abingdonii. The sequence goes on from NC_133791.1 coordinate 5,722,199, forward strand.
CCCCCCAAACCCTCATCCCAGCCCAGTGAAAGTGAGTGAATGTGGGGGAGAGCAAGTGACTGAATTGGGCAAGGGGCAGGTTAGATCCTGGATTGCCCCCCTTAGATTCAAAAAGTGATCTTGGGTGTAAAAAGGTTGAAGATCACTGCTCTAAGGCCTTTTATTATTTTTTTAGCCTTGTGTTTTAGAGATTACAGGTGGGTGATCAAAACTGCTAGCAAGTCTCTGACTATCCTACCTTAAGGATGGGTCTCAAGTCTGTGGGTCATGTAAATTGCCCTAGAACGAGACTCAAACAGAATCTGCGCTGGCTGAAGGCTCAGTGACATATACCACTGCAAGCCTCTGCACAAGACAGGAGCTGGGAGTGCTGCGTGGCTGTTCCCTCAGTCCCTGGGGCAGGGTGACGATGGATGAAGCTACTCATCGCTCTGCAGCATACCCTGACTGATCTGGGGCTCTGGAGATGATGATCATGACACATCACCTTGGGAGCACAAAGCAGGGGGACATAGGGGAGGGGCTCCAAATGTGATAAGAGATTTTGCCTCCCCTTGTCTGAGGGGAAAGCAGTTGCTCTGCTAGTACCATGCGCTGCCTACTACACAAGGACTGCTTTACAAGCTACGAAGTGTAAATAAGAGGGGAGGTGGCATTCTGCCCTAGAGAGTCTGCTCAGGTTGTGAGAAATAGCACCGTAAGGAGAGAATCTAGCCAGCCAGTACAGAGGACAAATATTATCTAGCTCCAGGGGAGTTGGGCAAAGGGATCAGGTGGATATAAAACCAATTACTGGATCGAAGGGCCTAAGGCTTCCAAGGCTCCAATCAATCACACTAGGGCATGAACCAGGCTAATTCACAACCATCCTCACAAATTTTCAACATGGCTCTTCCAGAGATCCCTGACGACCGGTTTCCAAGAGGGTCTGCACATTGTTTTCCCGTCCATTCTGAAGAGGGATCATAGTTTAACAAACATGTGAGGTGAAGACGGGCTGCAGACAAATAACCCCGCCAAGCAGTCTACGGGATGCTTTTATCACCAGGTACCATCTTGCTGCTACTGATGCCAACTGGGAGTTTTCCCACCAACTTCCAGGGAAGCCAGGTCGACCTGCCACAGCAAAGGTCCAAATTCTGCTGTCAGGGAGAGTGGTGCAATGGGCTCATACCAGCGTACAGGACCAAAATTCATCCGCCAAGACTCCAACCAGTTTCAAAACAGGTGGAAAGGGTTTAAGAGAAAGTCTCCCATAGCCACCTTAAAAAAAATAGAGAATGAATTTGGTGGGGAAGAAGTTCATCATCTCATCTGCTGCTGCAGGGGAGAGAGAGCAGTGAGGGAAAGGAAGGCAAATAATATGTGTGGCTCAGCTGTTCGGGGTGGCAGGTGTCCTAAAATCCTTATTGCAGAGAACAAGCCAAGAGGTCACGGAAGTCATGGGTATTTGGAACAGAGTGGAGAAACAATAGGTTTGGGGCCCCCTGTCCCCTTGCCTTTCTTGTCTCCTTTGTTAGTGGCTGCCTTCCCAGAATGGCCGCTAGCTTTATTTTAGGGGGTGTCAGTTTTTTTTATAATCTCCACAGCCTGGTGATTTAAAAAAAAGACACCCCCCCCCCTCGCTTTATTGTCTGATTCTGGCACACATGTCACAACCCCTTTCAGTTGACAAGGGAGGCTGCTGGAGACTTGTTCTTCAGTCAGGGCCAGGCAGCAGCCAGAATAACAGGGTCGGATGCAGGGCCAGGCTCCTGAAACTTAATTTTCTTATGCTCCCCCTTTGGTATTGCTCTCTGAATGACCAGGTCAGTGCAAGCTTCGGAGACAACGGTTAAAATGCTAGCAAGTACCATGGCACAGCAAGGGATCGTGCTCTGGTGGAGCTGAATTGTTGGTAGAAACTGTGGGGAAAAGGACAGTCTAGACCAGTGGTCTCCAAACTTTTCTGATCGTCCGAACTGCGGAAGCAACGGAAAAAAAAGGCACTCCTCCTGCCGCACACCCCCAAGGATCCTCTTGCGCACCCCACTTTGGAGACCACTGGTCTAGACAAGACCATTCTCCTTGCATGCTTCGCATCCACAGCTAACATGGGTTGTAAAGAAACTGTGCGTCGTTGTTCGTGCTGTGAGAACAGATGTGTTCTGAGAGGATGACCTATTGGTTAAAGCACAGGACAGGCTGTTACGACTCTAAGATTCTATTCTGGGCTCTATGCGCTCACTCATATGACACCGGGCAAGTCACTTAACTTCTCTCTACCTCACTCATGAGAGCTCTGAAGCTTAATGAATTTGTCAAGGGCTTTGAGGTGGTCATTATATAAGGGTAAAAAATTGTTCTTGCTTAACCATAGTGTGTACAGGGCCTTGGGGGCAAAACACTGACTTCACCAAAAGTTCAGATAAAGGCAGCACAAGGGCCAATTCTCTTCTCATGCAGTTTTACACCCCTGACTTCAAAGGTCCTGAAACTCCTGCTTTTCACCAGTTTGGAGAGCAGAGCAAGGCATTAACTTTCACTCACGGAAGCGGTGAGATAAGTCAGTTCTCTCAGCTTGAGGGATGAGGTGAAACACTCAGTTCCTCAACCATATTAATTTGGGGTTGGCAGTTGTAGATGGACACATTGGACCGGATTCTGTTCACTTGCAGTGGTGTTTCCTGGAAGTTACACTAGTGTGAATTTACTCTAAGAGGAGAATCAAGCCCTGAATCTACACCGTTCTCGGTGACAAGTTAACCACTGTTCCTGCATTCACAGTTCCACATACAGCTTTCATTTTGCCCCATGAAACAAGGAGTTTTGCTGTGTGCTGTCAGAGTCCATTTAATAGGATACTTCTCGTGCTTTAATCTCCATAAAGAGATCCACGTGTGGACTGGAGTGACATCTTGAAAGGAGATTGAGTGTAATAAGAGGGCAGATGGATTGAAAGAAGATTAATACTTCATTTGATTCCAAACTGCCTGACCAAATACACTGGCTCATCTGCCCCTCCCCGTCCGATCTGAACATGATTCCTGACACCAGGCCACAAAAACAAACCTCAACAAAAAATGGCAGGTTTTATTTTATCATTTGGATTGGTCCCATTAATGTGCATGGGAGATGAGCCTGCAATAAGTTAAACCTTCCTCATTTTGCCATTTGCCATCCAAGGCCTCAAGCGCTCCTAGGTTAGACAGGGGCTGTATGATTTACAACACCACAGCATTTTGTGACAGAGATAGAGCAAGCGTCTCTTCTCAAAGGTATTTGGGGCTGTTGTTCTGAATCAGGGTTATTCTCAGGTTCAAGGGGGGAGACATGTTTCTGTAAGCTGATTTCTCTGTGGCAGAGGATTTAATCAGGTCAAAGTAGCGATTAAAACCTGGACTATAAACACAATCCTTAACAGACCAGCTGCAATATTAAGCTTTTTAGTTTTTGACTGCAACAAAAATTACTAAGTATCTGTCCCTAGTGAACATGTCTTTTTTAAAATTAATCTGAAAATCTGCTAGAACGTGGGCCTCTTTTCCTCCCTGGTGGGGAGGCCAGGCTCTGGAAGGGTACTGCTGTCCAAATACATTTAGCACAGTACTCAATGTGACTGAATTATTCCCATCTGGACATGCTTGGTAGGTAGGTTTTTCTGATGCTTGGTTTTCTCCACTGTATGTCTTCTAAATTTTCTGCACAGTAGCCACAACCCTGTAATACTATCTCTAGTCTTTTCTCCAGTTTCCAGCTCGCTACAGTGTAGGTCTGTGGTTATTTCTATCCATCCAAAGACAACAGTTGTATACCATGATACCATATTTAGAGTAATGACAAAGGGGAGGAGAAGAAGAAAAAACACGATACACTAAGCTGCATTTCTCCTCAAGCTTCATACAGACAGAAAAAGGACCACAAAGGTCAAAAATACTTCCTTCGTGAATTCCATGAATAGGATGGTCACTGGGTGAATGAATCAAGGAGCTTTGCCATACAATGTGTCAGCCTCCTGCCCATAATGAGACAGAGGAATTCTCATCTTCACATTGTCTTGCCACCACGAAAACATGGTTACTCACCTTTGTAACTGTTGTTCTTCGAGATGTGTTGGTCATATCCATTCCAGTAGGTGTGCGTGCCGCGCGTGCACGTTCGTCGGAAGACTTTTACCCTAGCAACTCCAGCGGGCCAGCAGGTCGGCCCCTAGAGTGGCGCCGTCATGGCGGGTAATATATACCCCTGCCGGCCCCCATCCTCAGTTCCTTTGCCGGCTACTCCGACAGTGGGGAAGCGGGGGTGGGTGGGGAATGTTGATATGAAACACATCTCGAAGAAAACAGTCTGCAAGGTGAGCTACGGTTCTTCGGGTCGAGTGTGATTGTCTCATCCATTCAGTGAAGGTGATCTTCCAAGCACTTACTACCTGGCGGTGTGTGGGTGAGAGTTACAGTGCGAACCGGCAGAGCGAAGGCTGCGCATCCCTGGACTGGCGACCAGGGTTAATGGGAGCAAAGGTGGCACGGAGGCCAGGTCCGCTGCCCTGCCGATTTCCTGGACGGGTACTCGCGCAAGGACGCCGTTCGATATGCTTGGGCTCTAGAGATGTTGCAAGTTACATGCCCGAAAGGAACGGCCAGGTCGGAACATGCCCGATACAGGACCGCCACCAAGGAGATCCCCCTGCGAGGAGACTGGCAAACCCCTTAACTGCAGAGGAGATCCTTCTGCGGGAGAATAGGGAACCTTAACTCGCTCGCTTACGGCGAGCTGACAAAACTGGGTGATCTCCGGAACGGTTTGGTCCTTCTTATTAAAAGGCTGAGCGCGCCTACACACGTCTACGAGTGTAATGCTGCTCCCTTGCCGAACGAATGAGTTTCGGAAGAATTACGGTAGGAATATGTTCTGCGTACATGAAAGGCGCGAGACAACTTTGGAGGAGAAAGGCGGTGTGCGGCTCAGGTTGTACTTTTTCCCGATGAGCACCGTAATCAGGTGCTCCACACGAGGGCGCGCGCTCTGACACGCGCCTAGCAGAAGTCATGGCCACCAAGAAATTGCTGTCTTCCAGGAAAGTAGAGGAGGCACATGTAGCCAGCGGCTCACACAGGGGGGGCTTAAACGGGACAACACCAGTTGAGGATCCAAGAGGGAGCTGGGTGAGCGACCTGGGGGGAAAGACGCTCCAGCCCTTTTAAGGAATCTAGGACCGACTGGGTGTTGAGAAGATCAGACAGGCGGCCGTCGCTCCTCCGGGTGAAGGTGAATAGCCGCTAAGTGAACCCGAGAGGGATCCGCCAGGCTTGCTGCCTTGAGCGACCAAGGTACATCGAGGACGATTCGCGATGAACCATCAGGTGGGTGGAGGCCTCTCCGCGCACCAGCACGTAAAACGTTTCCATTTGTACGTATGTCGGCTCCGTAGATGGCTTCCTACTTTCCCAAGCACCTGCCTCACTGGGCCAAGAGCAATGCAACTCGGACCTAGTAGTCCACGCAGGCAGCCCCGCTGAGAGGTTTGCACGACTGGAGTCCGGGTGACAAAGCCAGCCGTGGTCTTAGCGTGGTATCAGATCAGTTGAAGAGGCAGGGGACCGGTCTGCTACGACAGGTCAGAGCAGAAAGAACCAATGCTGCTGGGGCCATGCCGGAGCGATCAGAATCAGCGGCCTGTCCCGTGGCACCTTCAGAAGGACTTGGGAATCACGCACGGAGGAGAGCCTGAGACGGGTGCGTTCATCAACCACAGGAATTCAGAGAAAGGCGTCTGCATCGAGCCCGCTCGCAGCGGACCTTGAAAAGCAAAACGATCGGGCATCTGTCTGCGGGATCGCAACAGAGGTCCAATATGGGATCCCCACCTTCTGGAGAGCGCGGCGACGCCGGGGAAGGGCATCGCTCTGGGAGCAAAAGGACGGCTGGAGACGATCCCGCCAGGGTATTCCGAGTCCCGGGAGAACGGAAGCGACTAGTTTGGTGAACCGAGCTGGGCTAATGCCAAGTCCACCACGTCATGGCCTCCTCACGACAAAAGCAAGAAGGAGATCTCGTTCCGCCCTGCTTGTTCCATAGTATACCGCCTTTGTGTTGTCGATTTAAAAACTGAAACACATGAGCGGCCTGGATCTGCCGATGAACGCATGACAGCAATGGCAGGACAGCCCTCCAATTCCTCGCCCGTTGATATGGAGGTGAGTTTCAGGAGAGACCAAGCGGACTCGCTGGGTCCGCAGGTACCTAGGTGAGCTCCCCCATCCGAAGTCCGACGCGTCCATCAGTCAGGGACAGTGGAAGGGCTGGGCGATGGAAACAGAATTGCCCTGCACTCAACTGACGGACTGATCCAAGCCCACCACTGGAGAGAGAGCGAGGGACATCCTGCGAATCGTGATTTACTTGAATATAACAGCACGCCATGGACGGACGGCAGCTGAGGATGTGCCAGGACTCGGAGGGGCCGGACGGCGGACGTCGAGCATGCTGCGCGTAACGAATGTGCAGGCACGCCATGTGGCCAAGAGTGTCAGGCAAGTACGTCCATGGAGGTTTGAGGGTTGGCTGCCTGCAGCCGTGTGGATGAATGGCTTGTCAAAGCCTAGGAACCGCCGATCAGAGGGAAGAACGGCCCTGGCTATGATGGAGTCGGTAGAGAACTCGCCGGCCGATAACTCTATCCTCTGAGTAGGGGATTGAGTGTGACTTACTCGGAGTTGAGCATCAGGCCTAGACTCGAGAAAAGGCGGCTGGACCAAATTGCGGCCGTGCACCGAGGAAGTCCGGTCCTCTGAGGGTCCCCCGATAAGCCAGTCGTCGAGGTAGTGGGAACACATGCGCACCCGACTGGTGACGAAGAAAGGCGATGACTACGGCCCTGCATTTGAGTAACACCTCTCGGAGCCATCGAGAGCCGAACGGGATGGAGCGTGACATCTTGATAGCTGCCGGTGCCGTCGACCACGAAAGCCGAAAAGAACCTTCGATGGGCGGGAAGAATGGCTATATGGAAATAAGCGTCCTGCATGCAAAAAGGCGGCGGAACGTACCAGTCTCGGGATTCCAGGGATGGAATAATGGTCCCGCAAGGAAACCATGCCGGAACTTCAACTTGACCAGGTATTTTTGTTGAGCTCTCGTAGGTCTCGGGGATGGGTTCTGAGACCTCCCTTGGGCCTTTGGGATCCAGAAACTACACGGGAGTAAAATCCCTTGCCCTTCTCTGTTCTCTGGAACCTCCTCTATGGCCCTTTGTCGAGGAGCGTTCGCACTCCTGGAGGAGATCTGCTCATGAGAGGGTCCTGAAGAGGGATGAGGGAGGGGGGGCAGGAGGGGCGCGGTACGAAGCAAACTGTAGGCGTGTATCCAAACGCAGCGTGCTGAGGACCGCAGCGGTCCGAAATAAGCTGGCACCGACGCCGGAGGCAAAGAACGAAAAGACGGTTGGAGAAGGGAGGAGATGGATCCGTGAAGGAAACTGGTACAGCGCCCATTGGACGCACCCTTGCAAAACGAGGGCTTCCATGCCCGGAGGACAGCTTTGGAGGGACCCAATGCCTGAGGCCGCCCCTGGTTACCCGATTGTCCTGCGCCTGCCGTTTCTATTTCGCCGCCTGGGGTTGGGATAAAGCTGTGCTGCTGCTGAGACCTGAATGGTCTATGCTGGGTATACCAAACGAGCATAGTATGCATCCCCTAGGGCACGCATAATGACCCTATTATCCTTGAGGCTTTGCAGCCGAGGGTCAGTCTTGTTCGAAAACAGGCCCTGACCCTCAAACGGAAGGTCTTGGATGGTATATTGGAGTTCCGGAGGAAGGCCAGAGAACCTGAAGCCACGAGATGCGGCGCATAGTGACTCCGGAGGCCAGAGTTCTGGCGGCCGAGTCTGCTGCGTCCAAAGCCGCCTGTAGGGAAGTGCGTGCGACCTTTTTCCCCATCGTCAAGGAGAGTGGCGAACTCCTGACGAGCGTCTTTGTGGGAGGAGCTCCTTAATCTTTCAGCCACCCCAGGTGTTGTACGAGTAGGGCTGAGCAGAGCTTGCTGGTTGGAGACCCACAGCTGCAGGGCTCCTGCGAAAGACCTTGCGGCCAAGCAGGTCCATACGCCTCGCCTCCTTAGACTTGGGGGCCGAGCTTGTTGTCCATGGCGGTTACCTCTCATTCACAGATTGAACGACGAGGAACAAGGGGCGGGTGGACATATAAGTACTCATAGCCCTTCGAAGGGACCATGTATTTACGCTCCACACCCGCGCCAGCGGGGGGAACGGAAGCCGGTGGACTGCCAGATGGTGGTGGCATTGCTTGGATGGTCCTTATGAAGGGCAGGGGACACGAGTGGGCGCGTCCCCGAGAGTATGCTCAACGACCAGGTCCTCGATCTCGGAGACCTCCTCAGCCTGGATGTTCATATTTTTGTGCCACGCGCCTGAGGAGATCCTGGTGCGCCCTGAGGTCCAGTGGGGGGGGTACTGGTGATGTCGTCCCCGCCACCGGCCTCATCTGGGGAGGACGAACGAGGAGAGACCTGGCAGGAGCGGGTCTGGTGGTGGCTCTGCCTGGAGCACCGCTTCTGACTCTTGCGGGAGCTCAGCATCCGGAGGATGGGACGACCGCCCTCTTCATAGGGGACTGAGGAGGCGTGAAAGAAAGTAGCCATCCGGAGCCCTGTGCTTGAGACAGACGATCGTGGGGAATTTCTGAGGGCCCTGGCTTGATGATCACGCCCAGGGGGTCAGAAGCCCCACTGCTGCGGACCTGCTCCTGCTGACCCTACGGAAAAAGAGGGCGGCGGTCTTTCAGCTTCTAGGTAGACACTAGTCTGCCGCGAAGAGACAGAGCCTTGGCGAGAGGCCATGGTGGAGCCGACGGGAGTGGTACGGTCCCTGCGTTGCAGACGGCGAAGACCTCCTCAGTGCCGGAGATCGGTGCCGTGAGCCATACCGGTGCCGCGATCGAGACCGGGACTACACACCAGCTCGGTGCCGGGACGTCGACCAGGAATCTGGACCGTCGATGGCGGGAACGAACCTCAGTCCCGGTGCCGGTAACGGTGGCTGGAGCCAGAATGGTGCCCGGAGAGTATCAGGACCAGCGCGAAGACGACCTGCGCGCGAGTACGACCGGGTGCCGTCGTGGAGAGCGGGTGCCCGGGACTGCGAGCGGCGCGCGAGCGAGACGCTCCCTCGGGATCGAGATCGGTGCCCGAGATCTTGACCGGTGCCGAGCCGGAGAGTCCAGGGACGGTGCTCGCATCGGTGGTAGGGCTTGCCCTTTGATTGTAGACCCGCACACGGCGGTGCCGGGGGTTGGGCAGACAAGGCTCCGTTAAAGACGATGAGGTCCCTGGCCTGATGAGAAGGTCTGGGCGTGGACGGGACCATCAGCTCTACCCCAGATTTTGGCGGGGAGCTGGGAGGGATCAGACTGGACGGACCCACCGGGCCCGGAGTCGACGAAGTCCCTGGCACAGCAACACGGCCGGCGTCGGGTGCTCCTTTAGGGGCTGTTTAGCCAGGGGGTAAGAGACGTCGAGGGCCTCTTCCCGTGAGCCGGTGCCGGAGAAAGGCGGTGCCGTGGCGATTTTCGCGGCGCTGGAGAGATCCGGTGCCGGAGCCGAAGCGGCACTCGGTGCGAGGACGCAGGGTTAAGTGCCGCTTCCATCAGGAGCGTCTTTTGAGGTGCTGGTCTCGCTCCTTCTTGGTCCTCGGTCCTAAGGCTTTTGCAAATGCGGCACGCTTCTCCGATAATGTGCGATTCCCCCCAGGCACTTCAGCAGGCGTCACGTGGGGGATCGTGTGTGGCATCGGCTTTTTACAGGCCGAAGCACGGTTTGAAACCCCAGGCAAACCAGGCATGAGCCCGGCGCCGGGCGCGGGAGAGGGCTAGCGCCCCCGAACCCGCTAACTATATACACTAGAACTATAAACTACAAACTAATACTATACTACGTAACACTATAATTTAAAACTAAAACTAGAATCTAGAACGATGAACGAAGAGAAGTTAGGGACGGGAGGACAGCCTATGGCCACGCTCCACAGTTCCAACGACCGACACGGCGTAAGAAGGAACTGAGGAGCGGGCGGGCCGGCAGGAGTATATAATATTACCCGCCTGTGACGGCGCCACTCTAGGGGCGACCTCTGGCCCGCTGGAGTTGCTAGGCGTAAAAGTCTCTCCGACGAACGTGCACGTACGGCGCGCACACCTACTGGAATGGATATGAGCAATCACTCGAAGAAGAACTAATTAATCCTCATGCCACCCTGGGAGATGTCACCATAGCCTCATTTTTATAGCAGGAGAAACTAGGCAGGGAAGGCCACTCCAGGAATGAAGGAAGTGTGAGGTTCCTGGCTTCTCCTCCTGTGCTCCAGCCACCAGACCACATCCTAGAAACCATTGTCCATTTCTATCGGCATGATTCTCAGTGGGAATGAGCAACCACAGCTCCTATGGAAGTTCATAGGAGTTGTAGGTACCGAGTACCCCTGTGAATTAGACCACAGAGGGATATTTTTAAAGGCATCTAAGGGATTTAGAAGCACAACCCCTAGTGAAAGTCAACTGCACTTCTTCTATTTACAGGGCTTGGTTCTTCCTCTCAGATTCACCTGTGTGACACTTTTCACTCCAGCAGAGCTACTCCTTCACGGCACAACAGGACATCATCTACACACCCAAAGCATCCAGGATGCTGTACTCCTTTTTATTCTCCCCAAAACTACTTTTCACATGCTTAACCATTTTAAAGCTAATCTGGGTCTTGTCTAATAGGATTAGATACTAAAACCCCAGCCAATCGCATCATTCATTCTAGGACTAAAAGGCCAATGTGGAACACACAGGGTATTGGATTTAGGGTGGTTGGGGAGAGAGTGATACTTACTCTTTCCTCTTCTCCATATTTATAATTGGTACAGAGCTTGGAAAGAGTATCTTTATGCAGCCCCTGGATTTCCCCATGCGGCATCACAATTTTAAAAGCAGGTTCTCCATTAATAGAAGATAATGTGGTTTTGGAGAATTGCTGTCGGTGTCCAGGAGCATCAACTAAATAAACGGAACAGTCTAATTTTAAGTTCATTACTTGCATCATGGTGGGTTGTTTTTTTTTTTAAACTGTGCTCAGAAACCATGGCACTGTATAAAGTTCATTTGTTTCTTGCTATTTTCCGCGTCTGGCTTCTGCTAAAGTAAACTGCTCATCCTTTCCTGATCCACAGGAATATTTCATCACTGAGACAGAGGTTCAAGTAATGAATGTTAAGGACGTCCTAGAGAGCTATAATTGTGCCTGCATCTTGACACCAATTCGACTGTCTCCCTCTGTTTTCATGACATGACATTTAAATGGCAATACATTTGGAGCATGCCCGATGCAGCTGTATGAAGCCCAGTGGAAATAAAATTATGTATGTATGTTACACTGGAGGAAATGTGGTCTCATGGTTAGTGCAAGGCCTGGAATTTAGGGTTACTGGATTCTATTCCTGTTCTACCACTGATTGTTTGTGGGGCTTTAGACAAATCACTTAACTTCTCTGTATCTCAGTTTCTCATTAAATAAAAATACCTGTCTCTTTAGGGTCCTGTGAGTATTAATTAATGTTTATAAAGTGCTTTGAGATCCTCAGATGAAAAGCACTATTGAAATAAGACTAATTGCTCTGGACAAAGTACTAACAAAGCTCTGTGTAGGAAAAATTCAAAATGTTTCTCACAGTTCCCAGTTAAAACTCTTATATTCTAAGAAATAGCTCTAGATGGGAATTGTGATTTATGTCTTCTATATACTGCAGGACCAACTTTCAAAAGTTAGTGCCTTCATATGACTTTTAAAGGCTCAGGTTATCAATTAGGATGAAAATATCCACAGTTTCATTAAAGAGGAGATTTAATGGTGTCTGTATATGTATATATTTTATAAACCCTCTTGCTTCACTTAAAGGAGGTTAGCAAGTATTATCTCCAAGACAGGATAGTCTACACTCCTCCACTATAGTGTGTTTTTTTGTTGGAGGGTGGGGGAGGAAGTTGTTTGTGTTTCTTTGTTGGGGGGTAGGGTGGGGGGAGAAGGTGTTTGTGTTTTTGTTCATTTGTTTTTTGCATCTTCTTCTGAAGCATCTGGTACGGGTCACCAGATACCAGACTAAAAGAACACTTGGTCTGATCCAGTGGCAATTCCTGTCTTCCTAGATGTACAAATGGCCATTTTCTGCATCTATGCACTAATTAGAGCATCTATACCTGGGATCTGGACATGCAAACAGACCCTCCTTGTTTGAAACTGGGCACTATGTCTATGATGGAAAACATATTTCCTAGCTATACCAAGGACCACAGGCCAGATTTTCAAAGATAAAGATGCAGAGGCACCTAGTGGATTTTCAAAAGTGCCTAGGCACCTAACTCCTTTTGATCTCAATGGAACTTAGGTACATAGGTGCTTCAGAAACCCCACCAGAGGCCTATCTGCACATGAAAATCCAGCCAGCACTTTTAACAGGCTGAGCCCTGTATGAAAGGACAATATTAATATTAAAGGATCTTCAAGATTCCCAGTAGATTTTTTTTCCTCAAGACCTCTTCTACCAGCTGACTGATCTTTTCTTAGCCCCCTGGACAGCCAATTAATCAGGTTTCACTGTATGTTACACAACCTGGTTTATGCTTCATACAGAACCTGTATATAACCATACATTCTTGTGATACAATTTCCCTCTGAATGGAATATGTTGAAAAATGCTAAAAGAACAATGAACAAAGAGCCCTTGTACAACTGCTCTTTTATGGTTCTGTTTTCCACTGGGGCAGACACAAACTATTTTCCAATTCAGAACAATAAGTAAACAATATACATTCCTCCCAGCATAAGTGAAGACCTTAGAACTTGGTGGAGAGGGAATGGAAATGAATTCTTGTTGGCTTAGGTGTTTCACCTGTAAATCCGGGAAACATAAGCCAAAAATGAAACCTAGAATTAGTTGGAGGTAAACGGGTGCTATCAGGGGACCCCACATACACACACACACGCGCTGCAGTTTCACTAGTTTTAACTCTCCAGCTCCATGGCAGAATCACTTTACACACTATAGCTGTGATCTTATCCAGCCTGACAGGTTATTTATAGTGTTCATAAGGGAAGGTTACAATTCTGCAGCAGGGACCAGCTTGGCTAACGTCACTTCTGTAGGTGCAAGCTGTTAAGGGTGCCAGCTACAAAATCCATCACACAAAGGTATCGTTCATACCCGCTCTCTTCTCTGTTTTGCTTTTCCTGAGAAAGGATTCTTTGAATCTGTGTCCAGAAGAGAAATAGGGCACCCACGAATTCTCTAAAAAGTCAAAGTGCTGAGGTTGTGACTTTTCCCTGTCCTCTACTTCCATCTTCCCTTATGTCAGATCACATTAAACTAACAATCAATTTTTCTGTCTGGTCTTTTCCGTCCTCTCTCCCTTCTCCCCCCCAAATCGCAGGGAGTCTAGGGAAACTTGGCATATGGCCACAGATTCATCAATAGGCGGCTCCATAGCTGGTGGAATAACCTGATGACTAAGCCCTTTTTAAAATTTTCATTGGCTTGAGCTCAAGCCTTACACCTGCTCAGTGTGATTACTAAAAAGATTAAAATTTGCACAGGTGAGAAATAAAAATAGCAGACAGCAAGGATGTCACTGTCTTAAAGCACAGGAATGAACCTGAGCAAAACTAACCCTTTCCTGTGATGCTGGCATATGTATATAAAGCATTTGGAATGGTCAGGTAGGCACTGGACAGACAGTGTGCCTCTGCCCTGCCAGATGGAGTGCTCTAGCTCATGCGCAGAGCTGGTGATGTACTGCCAAAACTGATGTCCATTAGAAACTACCGGCAAGATCCTGCTCTCAGATCTCCAAGAGTGGAGGGATGGTCATATGATCTGCTGTGTTGTGTTCCTGTCCAAATACCTTGGGACTCCCTGGGTGACCCAGGGCGCTAGGTGTCTGAGAGTTGCCTAGGTATCATCTCCATGAGCTTGTTTCCTGACGTGTTTCCCAGGGCTGCTACGAGGCTTGATTCAAGCACCTGAAATGCTCAGATTCCAAGGTGGAAGTTCTACAACATGATTCAGCACTAACTGTGTTATAACTCACGTGTGGATTTCAACTCCAACATTCTGCAGTCCCCCGCCGGAATGGACCCATTGATGTCAGACATGTAGGGAGAATGGAATATCATAGCTCCACTTCATGTATTTGAGAGGAGCACTGTGCCTGAGCATGGCAGGAAGGAGAGCAGGTCATCAGGACACAGAACATTAGACTGTCATCTGGGGAATGTGCAGTAATAAGAAGGGCAGTGGTGAAGGGACGCTGTTCGGTATTGTGCACAAACTCCCAATCGCGTCTGTGTGTGGAACCTGGGAGGAGCGTTCTAAGGAGCCCACCAACACCCCACAGAACAGTGCATGCACAAACAGGCATTCAGAACCGGTAACTAAGTGTGTAAGGACCTGCCTGTGCACATACATACATAAGGGAGTTTGTGCATGAAAACTGGAGCACATGCAAATGCTGCAGGCACAATGTAAAATGCCTCATTGAAAATATGCCTTTTCCTGAACTCTGGATTCAGATTAAGAACCGGAACTTCTCCAATTAAAGCATCAGTGCTCTGCAACACTGCCCGGTTTACACTGAATGCAGCTAAAGTGCTGCTTCACACTAGGTCAATTGTCTTTAAATACATCACAAGGCTATTTGAATACAAATCAATATTAATTCACACACCCAATCAATCTTTCTAAGGTATTTTAAAACTAATCTATTTTCGGACAAGAGCCCTGCAGTGTAGATATGCTACTTTATAGACTACTAAGAATCTCCAAGACAAAAGTACAAGTGAAATACAAGAAATTCAAATATCTCTTGCTGCTGCTCTGCTGACAAAAATAAATCTACAACTTCCTCAAGGAAACCGAGTCATTTAATTTTCGGTCTGGCCATTTCACCCCCAGAACAACAAACATATTTACTATGGTCAAGCACAGTCTATCCATCTAGCTGCCTGCCTACCTCTAAACAGGAATTTAGAATAAATTAACCTGCTCAGCATGAATTATAGTGTCACTGCTGATAACAATACTCATTATACAGTTATTCTTGGGCAGGGGGAGGGAGGTATTGTTTGGTGAATGAGGGCACGCTCCAAACAGCGAAGTCCATGGAAGACTCTCTAGTGACCTCAGTGGAGTTTGGATCAGACCCTTAGTGCTGAGGAAAAGTGCCAGGTTCCTGGCCCTGGTCTCTGAAGTCCTCTCACTAGCCACAAAACAGGTACAGCAACAGTACAAGTTTCATCCAAAGAGGCTTCAAACGTCGATCTCAAAGGGCGAGAGGGGAGCTCAGTCTCCAGAGCCCATTCAGTCCTCTCCTCTCTGCTCAGCCTGCCCAGCAAGCGGGACCTTTAGGGATCATACAAATGTACCCCAATGAGAGGCGCGTGAGGAAACCCAACCTCGTCAATCTTTGCTGTTTGACCAAAGCCAATTATTTTGCTCTCTATCCAGGGCTCAAAGGATCCTAGGAGCTGAACGCAACAGAGCAGGTGTCTGTCAAAATAAAAAGAAACCACAAAGTCTCCAGGGAGGAAGGGGAGGGGGAGTTATTGTGGTGGTGGGGCGGGGAACCCTATAAAAGCACCATGACGACAGAGCAGGGTGATGGAGAGGTCAGTCCCTTTCAATAATGCTCTTCTTTCTCGTCCAAATGAGACACTTGGCCATGTCCGTCACTGGAGTTCAATCAGAGGTAAATAATTAGACTGGGGAGCCATAAACAGTCTACAGATGAGATGCTGGGTGGGTCCAGCCTCCTGGCCCCTTCCCCCTTTCTTCTACAAAGGCTGTTTCTATAGCCCCTCCAACTGCCCCTCACAAAAGGAAGTCCTTGTGAATATCACTGGGACAGAGCCAGCTCTTCGGACTATCCCTCCCCTACACCCCGATCCAGCATCTTCTGCTTCCTCCACCTCTTCACCACACACACACACACGGTGTCATTTTCAATAATGAAATGGGTGATTAATCTTGACAGGCATACGGCCCTTAGAATTACTTTTCAGCAGCTAGTGGTAGGTGGTCAAATTATACCTTTCCATCACATTTCACACTGTTGCATATCTGTTCAGTACATTTTCTCATGAAACACTGTAAGGATTCAGAACAATTAAAGCTAACTACTGAGTAATTCCCACACTTTTTTTTTTTAAGTATGAAATCACTCCTTCTAGTGCGGTACTGAATTGCTTTAGGGAAATAAAGAGAGAAGCTTGTAAGTGTCAATGCTACATTAAGTCACAGGTTTTTACAGAGAGCCACATGGGATTGGTGATTTGAATTAATCACAAAAAATGGTGCATTATAACCAAAAAAATAAAGTGATGCTTTCTTGTTCCATAGCTTTAGGTGCAAGAGATCATTCAGGGGCCATTTAATGTTTTCATCAATTCATCACAGGTACAGAGGCTTGTAGGAAGTCCTTGTGTAGGAAGAGAGGGCCCCAGCGCAACATATATTTTTAGCATTAAAAAAAATGCAGAAATTTTCTGTCTGCCATGAAATTCGCTGCGTTTGGGGGCGGGTCTTTTCTCCTGGCTCACTGAGGGTGACAGTCATGATAGTCTTAATTCATACTAATTACACCTTAATTCCATGAGTAGTTCAATTAACTATGCATATATACCATTCAACATTGTAGGAAGATCAGAATCTAGCTTTAAATTATATATTTCTACAAGGAGGAGGTTAAGAAAAATAAAATAAACCCAGCATCCTTCAATATTTGTGATATAATTATTTAAAAAAATATCATGTGTCCCCTTGGTGAGCTCCTTAAGAAGAGTGAAATGGTGTAACTCCTTCCTCTCTTGTGCAGAATTTTATACCTATTCAGGACCCTGAAATCTGGAAAAGAATACTCAAGAGCCAAAAAACAATTTTTTTTTTCAGATTCTAAGAAAACCAAACTCAACCCACAGCAAATTCTCTGTCCTATTTTTCCCTGGTGACCCTAAGAAAAAATGATAGAGCTCCTTTCTGGCTGATCCATATCAGACATTCCAATGACATGATTTGCCTGAGTTAGAGTTGAGGGATGCATGAAGGGGAGGGTGCTTTGGTTAATGGATTTCTTGCTCTTTGCTGCTCCTCTTAAAGGATCGCTAGAAGACGAGCGAACTTTTCCATCCAGAATTAGAGGAAACATTGCAGAAAGGAGAAAGAAATTCAAAATGAAACACAGGATGTTGTGGTTACTGCGCTTGGAAAGTTTATTTACTAGGAATCTGAGTAAATTAAAAAGGAATGTTTTATAAGAACACTGAGGAAGTGGGGCTATGTTTATGGCTTCTTGGCTCATAACGTGTTCCTGGGCTCCTTAAGAGTTTTGCTGTTAAAAGAGCCTTAACAAAATGGCTGTAGTTTTACCCTTTCAGCTTTCATATGGTAACATATCTAGGGATTGTGCTTGGATGGCTGTTTAATAGTTTCTTTGCTGTGAAAAATCTTATGAGTTAAAGGAGGATCCATGAAAATTCAAGGGAGAACATTACATAGGGGTGGTGCATGGAAATGGTGGAGAAAAGACAATGATTGTAGGGGTGAAGAGAGCACTCAGACAGCAATTATAACAATCCCTTACTGACTTGCAAAGTGCTTTGCAAGCATCAATCAGGCAGGGAAGCGTCATCATCACCACTGCAGAGAGGGAAACTGAGGCACGGATAAACATCAGTGGCAGAGCTATCACCAGAACCTGGATCCTCTAACTCCAAGCCTTGTGATTTAACCTTGCCTCCCAAGGGTGGAATTACACCATCAAATGTTTACCGACAAATCACTAATGTTAATAGATGGGTTGGCAGTGGGATGTTTTCTCTAATAGCCCTTCACGAACATTTGTTCTGTTGTGACTTAGCTTAAATAGCAGGAGAATCAAAAAGATTTTGAGCTGTTAGATTACATAAGCCTGTAGCCACTACCCAGCAATGCGGAAAAGTACTGGGTATTTGCACTTACAGCAAAATTTTCTAACCAGACGGCCAGACAGACTGACATCACTCACATTCCAACTCACAGAGACCCAAAAGTAGCACCAACGCTAAGTCTGCAACCCGGTTTGTACTCTGAATAATTTTTCCAAACCCCGCCTCTAATCCTGCAAAAGGTATTTTTGGTTTATGATCGTTTGCTTCCACTGGGCAACATCTGCCCCAAGCTCTCCTGCGATTGTTCATCTGATCCAACCCTCTTTTGCTGAAATGAAGTGCACACTTTGCATAACGCCTGGTCTACACTACAAAGTTAGGTTGACATAAGCCACCTTACATCGACCTATTTATGCATGTATCTACGCTACAATTTGTCTCCTGGCAACATAACGGCCCCACTGGGGTTACACAGCAAAACCATCTCACTGAAAAGGGCTGAGTCATGGTCCATCTACAGAGGTTGACGCAGGGCTAATGTAGACACTGCCTGACCTATGTCAACCCTAACAGTCCTCCAGCAGCTGTCCCCGTAATGCCCGACAGTGACTGCTCCAGTCACAACTGTGACCTCTCTCCCCAAATACTCCCTGTATATTTGAAATGCCTTTCCCCGACTACCCAGCTTGGCAAGCACACTTAGAGCTCTCCCTTGTTGCGTGCAGCTGTCCAACTGACCATGCTGACTCCATGCGCTAGATGTGCTCTTGCCAGCAGTAGACAGGAGGTATTAGATCTTCTGGGCCTGTGAGGAAGAGGAAGCTGTGAAAGCCACAACTACTGACTAGTTGAGATGCAGTACAACAGGGATCAGCAGCAGTGCCACATGAAAGCATAGGAACTGCAGCAGACATGCCACAAGGCCAGGGAAGCCAACACGTGATCTGGTGCTGGGCTGCAGACCTGCCACTTTTATGATAAGCTGCATGCCGTACTTGGGGGAGACTCCCACCGACACCTGCAGACCACTGTAGATATGTTGGTGAAGCTTGAGACAGAGACTTCTGCCATAAGCAGCAAGGAGAAGGAAGAAGAGGAGATGCATCCTTTAGCACTTTAGTTCTGCTGCGTTTTTTTGGGGTTTTTTGTTTTGATTTTTTGGGGGTACATTTAAGGAAGAAACGCCAATGAGAATCAGTGGGAGTGCTGGATTGGATTCAAAAGGTAGAAGCCCCCCTGGTTCCAGCTAAGTCAAATGTACAAACAGACTCCAAAATCTTCTCTCCCCACAAGTGAAGTGAAATACTTATGGGGACTGCAACATGTTTTTAGATCAGGTCATCTCTGAACTGTGGGTGGAGGAGATGAAAGACAGATAGAAAAAGATCAGAAACCACCATTTTAGGTTTTATTTTTGTATTCCAGCCCCTTTTACTCAGCAAAACAGTTTTTTTCTAAATTTAAAAATAAAGGCTCCTGAGATTTGATCTCATTGCACTGCAGTAGAGCTGCCCAGATTCTCCCATAATGCACTGATGCAAACACTGACAGCCAATGGAGTATGGTGCAGAAGCTCACATACACAGTTGTGATGGCACTAATGTTGTTTGTGGAGAAGCTAAACCATATTTCAACCACTTCAGGTGACTCTTTCTCTTTGGCTACAATTATCACGGTCAAGCTCTGTAGCATGAATTGGGGTCAAATGTGAGGAGAATCAGGCCCAGAGGTGGTGCTATTGATGATGATTAGGATTGCAATAACATTTAGAGGTCAAAGATGAAAAGAGAGTTCTGTCCCAAAGAGCATAGACCCTTTTATCCATCTGTAGCGGGGTGGTTACCCACTCCTGCCCTTCGGGGCTAAAAGCAGCCCAGGAGAGGGCTGTGGCTGGGCTGGGCTGACTGGGAGAAAGCAGGCTCAGCTGTGGCCAGGTTCCAATCAGGCCTAGCTGGCCCCTATAAGAGGCAGTGAGCCAGAAGCCCAGAAAGTCTCCCTCTGCTTGTAGAGGGAGAAGGGCCTGGCTGCAGGGAGTTAGACACAGGGTACCTGAGTGGAGCAGGACTGGGGAAAGGCTGAGGTGCTGGGGAGCTCCGGCCTGAAAAGCCCCAGGCTGCGGCCTAGCATAAGGCCAAGAGGTACTGGGGGCTGCAGAGGGCAGCCCAGGGGTAGGCCAAGGCAGCAGGTCCAAATCCAGCCTTGCCAGTGCTGAGTAGGCTGATAACTGCAGTCTGCCCCAGGGCATGGGGGCTAGACAATGACTGGCAATAGCCTGATATTGAGGTGAGGTGGAGATATTGGGTGGGGGTTCCCTGGGGAGGGGAGACCTTAGGACTGAGGGGATTACTGCTAGGGAGCAACATCCCAGGTAAAAGTGCATCGGGTCCAGGAGGGACACAGGGGCCAGAGGACAGGCGGATCACCGGCTGCAGAGGGCACTCCTTGCTGGAAAAAGTTGTAAAGGTTTGTCCCTGCTGGGAAGCAGTAAGGCAAAGGTGGTGGAGTAGCCTTGTACATCAATGATGAGGTGAACTGTAATGAAATAAGAAGTGATGGAATAGATAAGACGGAGTCTGTCTGGGTAAAAATCACGCTGGGTAAAAAAGCTACTAGAGCTTCCCCTGAGATAGTGCTTGGGGTGTGCTACAGACCGCCGGGATCTGATTTGGA